>NW_017731362.1:8109135-8115371 GCF_001890085.2 Hipposideros armiger
AGGACAGCAACTTGTCTGTTGCCCTTCCCTGATTCCCCAATGCTGTTCCTCTCCCCAATTCCCCAATAAAATCTTAAAAAAAAAAAGAACTAATAGAGCTAATATACTAATTCAGCAGAGTTATAGGGCATAAGATCAAACATTCAAAAATCAGTTGTGTTGCTATACACCAGCAATAAACAATCTGAAAAGGAAATTGAAGAAAAAAATTCCATTTAAAACAGCATCCCCCAAACAAAAATAGCCCAGGATAAATTTAACCCAAGGAGGCAAAAGACTTGTACAATGATAAGTACAAAAAATTGCTACAAGAAATTAAAGAGATAAATAAATAGAAAGACACCCTGTGTTCATGGATTGGAAAACAACATTGTTAGATGGCAATAGTATCCAAAGTGATCTACAGATTCACTAAAATTCCTATCAAAATTCCAATGGCCT
The DNA here is from genome assembly GCF_001890085.2 of Hipposideros armiger. Taxonomy (NCBI): domain Eukaryota; kingdom Metazoa; phylum Chordata; class Mammalia; order Chiroptera; family Hipposideridae; genus Hipposideros; species Hipposideros armiger. The sequence goes on from NW_017731362.1 coordinate 8,109,577, forward strand.
TCTTTGCAAAAATAGAAAAGCAAACCCTCAAATTCATATTGAACTGTGAGGAGTTCCAAATAGCCAAAACAACCTTGAAAAAAGAAGAACAAATGTGAAGGCCTCACACTTTCTGATTAGAAACTTACTACAAAGCTACAGTAAACAAAACAGTGTGTTATGGCATGAAGATAGGTCTATAGACCAAGGTAATAAAATTGAGAGTCCAGAAATAAACTCATACATCTGTGGCTAATTGATTCTCAACAAGGGTGCCAAGGCCATTCAGAGGCAAAACAAACAAACAAACAAACAAAAATCCCAAAACAAACAAACAAACAAAAAACAGTCTTTTCAATGAATGGTACTGAGACAAATGGATATCCACAGGCAAAAGAATGAATTTCGACTCCTACTTCACAGCACATAGAAAAATTAACTCAAAATGGATCAAAGACTTAAATGTAAGAACTAAAACTATAAAACCCATACAAAAAACCATAGGGGTAAATCTTCATGTACTTGGACAATGGCTTCTTAGGTATGCCACTAAAAGTAAGAGCAACAAAAGAAAAAACAGGTAAAATTGACTTAATTAAAACTAAAATCTTTTGGGGCCAGCCAAGTGGCGCAATGGTTAAGAGCTGGCTTGGGATGTCAGAGGACCCCAGTTCGGATTCCGCATATGAGGGCCAGTAACACTGCCCTCTACAGCTAAGATGCTGAACAACAGCTCAACCTGGAGCTGGCTGCCGTGGGTCGCTGGCAACAGGTAGGCTGCAGCCCCTGCTGCAGTGGGTTGCCATGGGCTACTGTGTGTAGCCAGCAGCCAGCGTGAGCGGCCAGCAGCCGCTGTGAGCAGCCGTCCAGAAGCCGGTGACTGATCTGCCTCGCCCAGGAAGAGCACAATGATGGTGCCAACTTGGGCCAGTGAAGCAACGTCCTNCTCCACAACTAGACTGAAGACCAAAATGACAGCAACTTGTCTGTTCCCCTTCCCCAATTCCCCAGCACTGTTCCCATCCCCGCAATTCCCCAATAAAAATCTTAAAAAAAAAAAAAAGAACTTTCTTATAGGAAAAATAAAGAGTTAGGTATCCACAGTTGATGGATGCGATCTTAACTCTCTTTACAAGACCAGATATGATCTTCAGGAAATTACTTGGCTGATTCATACTTCCGTTTGTAAATTAAATTTAATTTTTAAAAAGTTTAATTATAAACAAATTCCTGAGAACAAAGAGAAGGGACCCATTAAATTTATATTTTCAGGCATTGTCAAGCCTCTGTTTATTGAGAGCCACTCCTTCCTTGAAGATGTATAGCAGACAAATCTTTAGAGTGGATTGTTACAAGAAATTTCTCCAGGCTGCCTCATTCTCCTCAATTTCTTGTTCGAATTTTGCAACAACTTAACCCTTAGCTGGAATTTGCTTACAAATTCCTAGGAACTAAAAGCCAAAAAACACTAACAACAATTTCTTTCACCTATTTTTCTTGTCCTGGTACCTGTGTCTTTCTGTGAGTGCTGTTTGGCTTCAGTGAATGATCGGCGCATTTGAAAAGAAGAAAATAGGTCTTTGATTCCTTTTTCCTTTCCATTCTGACTAGCTTTTTAATTTTCCACGTGGACTTTCAAATTTAAATGTAGTCTAAAATGGCCTGTGGGGGTTTATTTTTGTTTTTCTTTTGTTTTTTGCTTTTTTTTTTTGCTCCCAAAGTAACTCTTAAAAGAGGAAAATAAAATATTTATTGTGTTAGGTTATTTAATAATGGATTTAGTGCCTGACTTCTAACTTATATGATTTGGGGACTAGAATGCTCTTTAGAAATTGCCTAGTCCAAATTCCTCATTCTATGTATATTCAGACAGGCTAAATTACTTGCCCAATTTACAGAGCTAGTAAGGGGAACAGCCAAAACTAGAACCCAGATCTCAAAAAGGTTCTCAGAATTGCTGATAAGTTCCCTGCCCACTTCTCATAACAGCTCTTACAAATCTTCACCACTGTTTTCCTAAACCTTATACTACTACCTCCCCATAGCTCTGTCCCCTTACTTCATAAAAAATTAAAAGTCATCAAGCATGATTCCAGTTTCTACTTTTAAACTTCCTCATATCTCATCTTAAAGGAACATTAGCATTATTTTTCAAGGTAAAGCTGCCCTTTGTTATCTATATCATATTGAATCCCATCTCTGAGACCTTATTGGGTTAATTATTTCTTCTCACATATATGGGAAACCTTTCTTCATTAACCCCTTCTTTTTAGCACATAAACATGCTTAACGACTAGCATGTATCATGACTTTATGCCCCATCCCAGAAACATTCTTTCCTTTTCATCACAACCAAGCTTATTTTAGGAAAGGTATTGTCTCACTGATACTACATTTTCACCTCCTATTCACTCCTTCAACTTCAAAAATATGACTTTTGATGCTACTATTCAACTGAAAATGTTTGGGCAAAGACCACCAGTGCCTTTTAAGGACATTTCAATTCCCTCCTTTTGAGAACTCTCTTCTCTTTTGGCTTCCTTATTCTCCTCTTAACATTGAGTTTCTAAGTTTTTCTCTCCCCCTTCATTCATTCCTTGATTACTGATGCTTCCCAGGGTTCTTTTCTCAACACCTTTTCTGCCTCATTCTGTACTTTCTCTGAGCAAGTCCCACTTATATCCATGGCTGAACTCTCACACACAAATTTGTATAATAAGCAGATACCTTTTAAAGGAAAACTTTCTCAAGTTTTCCAGGTTGACCACAATTATTTTCATTATAATATTATTTACTTACTTAAATATAAAACTAACTATAAATTCCTTATGCTTATAGTTCTTACAGAAATATACAACCAAAAACTTTATAAAATGAATTCAAGTAAAACTAAAAATCTAAAAAACTCATAATATGCAATAAACATTAATTTATGTGGATTATTATTTTGTTTTCTTGAAACAAAACTGCCAACACACAATGTGAACGTGGGGCTCACTGATAATAACATAGGTTCTTCTTAATTTAAATAGAAATGTTTACCACGTGATGATTCAGTTCTCCCACCACTTTTCTCTGTTCAAACTGCTATAAAACCTTCATTCATATGGGTAAGCACATAATGACACCATTTTGTCTTCACTTGACCTGATTGCATCATTTACCTAGTAAGCTTGGCTCTGTGATACTTGGCACCAGCAAGTTTATAAACATAAATACAAATGTAGATACTGAAGTAAGCTGGCAATGCTCATAAGGTAATCATTCAGATGATCCAGATTATTGTTGAAACAAAAGCATGAATATAAGCATGAATATAAAAATTGATAACTCACAAACCCCTGAAAATATATTAGATGGGTCTCAAAGATCTGGAAACCCCAACTTTGTGAATCCCAGATCTGTACTGACAGCCCCAAACCCTCTCCAGAGCCTCTGCCCTATATTTCCAACTGCCTGCTAAACATTTCTCTACCTATGTGACCTATAATCACCTCAGATGCAACATGTCCAAGCTGAACTTGCTCTTGTTCCCGACACGTACACCCACCTTAACCTGTATTCCCAATCTTCATTCATGACATCATCATCTACCCAGTAATCGAAGCCAAAGACTTTAGTCTCATGCTAGATTCCTTCCTCCGCCTCACCTCCTACGCGCAAGTCTTGTAGATTCTACTTCTTAAACTTCTTTCAAATTGATGGTCACTTTTTGTTTAACCCAGAAATCCTGCTCAAAAACTGTTCCAAAATAATAATCTAACTATTAATAAAGCAACAAATAGAGAACAAAGATGTTCACCTTATTATTATACCTAATAAACTAAAACAATATGACCATTTAAGAGAAGGGGAAAGATTAAGCTAAATTTGGTACAGGTTATCCTTATTCAGAAACAATATAAAATTATAGCTCTTGGCAGACTAGCTATCGAAAAAAATGTAAATCCCCAGTGCAAAGCACCTTAAAAATGCTCACTAAATTAAACATCTTTTTTTTGTAGATGCATGGCTGATTTATCAGCAGTGTAAGAGAGATTCTCAGAAGCCAAAGTGAAGAGCAAGAAGGAGGGTATTGTGAATCCAGAGAGATATGAGAGATCCAAAGTCAGCTCCTGCCTTGGGTATCTGTCAATCTCTGGTGGTCGAGAGTTTTAGTTTCAAAAGCCATTGAGCATGACAGACAATGTGGGTCCAAGGAAGGCTAGATATTTTATATTATATTATATTATATTACATTATATTATATTATATTATATTATATTATATTATATTATATTATATTATATTATGTTATATTTTATGGCAAGGAATCCCGAAAAAGCAACATCCCCAGTGAGTTGAAAACAATCCACCTCACAGTGAAAGACGTGAATGAAAATATTCTGTCAGTCTTGGCCATAAAAAGAGGCAAAAAACAAACAAACAAACAAACAAACAAAACCCCAAAGTTATTCTTGATAATTCAAGACTATAAGCCCAACCTCAAGTGGGTTTGGTGACAGAATTTATAGAATCTGAGTGGTCCCAAAAACATAAGCAGAAATTCTCATTCAAATTAGTCCTAGGTTAGTAGTGTTCCAGACATTTAGCAGAAACTAAAATCTCTCCTAAGAAATTCAACTTCAACTTAATCTCAAAAAAATTCCACCAAGAAAATTTCAAGGAACTTAAATCCATAGTACAATGTAATGAGACATGAAGGATAAGTTATTGTGAACAAGTGTCAGTATAAAAATTTCAGGATAAGGCTCACAAAAGCTTCAGTTATAAAAATTATTGACACAGAATATAAAATAAACATGTTTAATGTATTTAAAGAAATCAAAGAAAATCTAGCCAAAGGATGAGTCTATAAAAAAATTAGCTGAGGAATAAAAGAACCAATAAGAACTTTTAGGAATATAAAATATAATTATTGAAATTAAAATAAAAAACACCACGGTATGTGGACTACATAGCAGATTAGGTAGAGCTGAAGAAATAATTAGTAAATTGAAGATAGTTCCAAAGAAACTATCCAGAATACAACACAGAAAGCCAGAGATAGAATATATATAATAAAGATAAACATATAGCACTCAGTGAAACATTTAACAGTAAATACTTGCAATATGGAAAGATTAATGGAAAAATGAAGGAGATAATATTATTTCCAAAATAATTAAAGACATGAATTTTTGGAGTCAAGAAGCCCAATATATTACAAATACAGAAAACCAAACCAAAACAAAACAGAATCTAAACCTAAACCACTTCTAGAAAACAGCTAACATTGTACTCAATGGTTAAAGACTGAAAGTTTTCCCCCTAAAATCAGGAATAAAACAAGGATGTCCACTATCACAAGTGCTATTCAACACTGTACTAGAAGTTCTGGTCAAAACAATTAGGCAAGGAAAAAAAAAAGGCATACAAATTGAAAAGAAGTAAATCTATACCTATTCACAGATAACATGATACCCTGTATAGAAAATCCCCCCAAAAAATTCACAAAAGAACTAATAGAGGGCCGGTCGAGTGGCTCAGTGAGTTAAGAATTGGCTTGGGAGCATGAGCTCTGAGCAGCAGGGCCACCGGTTTAGTTCCCACATGGGCCAGTGATGCTGCACCCTCTATAGCTAAGACTGTGAACAACAGCTCAACCTGGAGCTGGGCTGCCATCATTGGCTGGCGATGGTGTAAGCTGCAGCCCCTGCTGCAGTGGGCTGCCGTAAGCTACTGTGAGTGGCCGGCAGCCAGCATGAGCAGACAACAGCCACTGTGAGTGGCGGTCCAATGGCCAGCAACCAACTTCCTCAGCTGGGAAGAGCTCA
>NW_017731362.1:8116896-8118496 GCF_001890085.2 Hipposideros armiger
AAAAACTAAAAACTTTTGTACATCAAAAGACATTATTAAGTAAAAAGACAACCTCAGAATGGAAAAATATTTATAAAGTGTATCTCATAAGATTCTAGTGTCCCAAATATATAAGAACCCTTACAACCTGACAACAAAAAGACAATCCAATTTAAAAATGGGCAAAGGACTTGAATAGACATTTCTCTTAAGAAGAATATAGAGATGGTAAACAAGCACATGAAAAACTGCTCTACATCATTAGTCACTAGGGAAATGCAAATCAAAACCACAATGAAATACCACTTCACACCCACTGGGATAACTATAATAATAAAACAAAAACAGAAAATAATAAGTGTTAATGAGGATGTGGAGAAATTGGAACTCTCCTATATTGCTGGTGGGAATGTAAAATGGTGCAGCCACTGTGGAAACACTTTGGCAGTTCCTAAAAAGGTTAAACATATAATTACTATATGACCCAGCAATTCCACTCCTAAGTCTATACCTAAAAGAATTGAAAACAGGAACTCAAACACATACTTGTATGCTGATGCCAACATTCACTACAGCATTATTCACAACAGCCAAAAGGTAGAAAGAGCTCAAATGTCCATCAACAGATGAATGGATAAACAAAATGTGGTGTGTGTGTGGGTGTGTGTGTATGTATGAATATTACTCAGCCGTAAAAAGGAATGAAGAATTGATACATGCTACAATATGGTTGAACTTAAAAAATATTGTGCTAAGTGGAAGAAGCCAGACAATAAAAGCCAGACACAAAGACTCACTCATATATTGTATGATTCCATTTTTATGAAATATCTACAATAGATAAATCCATAGAGACAAAAAGCAGGTTGGTAGTTCCCTAGGGCTACAGAGAAGGATGAATGAGGACTGACTGCTCAATGGGTAAAGGGTTTTCTTTTGAGGTAATGAAAACATTTTAGAACTAGATAAATGTGGTGGTTACATAATATTGTTAATGTACCAAATGCCACTGAATTATACACTAAAATGGTTACTTTTCTGTTTTGTAAATTTCAATTAAATTTTTAAAAGATATATAAATTCATACATACTCATACAGAAATAAGAAAGCAAACTGTGACAAAATGTTAACAGTTTGTAAAACTAGGTGAAAGACATATGGATTGAATATTGAATTATTCTTTCAAGTTTTTTATATAGGAGTCTTTTTTTGAAATAAAATATTGGGAAAATTTGAATAAATAATAACTTAGTTTCACATAATCACAAGGAGAAATTTTCAAATCTGCCATCAAAGTAACAGATTGTAATGAACTGTATTAATAATCGATCAAACAGATAAAACATCAGTAAAAAATAGTTCAACAAGTTTGATTTAATAGACATACACAGAACATTGCACCCAACAATTACAAAAATACAACCTATTTAATACATATAGAGTATTTATGAAAATTGACTGTGTATTAGAAGATAAAGCAAGTCTTGATAAATTTCGATGAATCAGTATCATATAGAACACATCCTGACTACAATGCTAGCTATCATAAATAAATAACAAAATATATATATTTTTCTAAAAATTTACATTTGGAAATTTCAAAACATATTTCCAAATTAT
>NW_017731362.1:8119208-8135957 GCF_001890085.2 Hipposideros armiger
CTGATGATAACCACTTTGAGCACCTCTTGTAATTGCAGAAGTCAAACGTGACTTGTATTCATCTTTTTTTATCTGTATATATTAATACATTTTTTCCTTTCTTAAAGTCTATATACATTTTTATGGCACCCTCTGTATTTATACACACATATATATACATCAGTTATTTTTTCATTCATCCATCAGTGGACACTTAGGTTGTTTCCATGTGTTAGCTATTGTGAATAATGAACATAGGGATTTATATATCTTTTCAAATTAGTATTTTTTGTATTCTTCAGATAGATATCCAGAAGTGAAATAACTGGGTCATATGGTAGTTCTAGTCTTAATTTTTTGAAGAACCTCCATACTGTATTCCATAGTAACTTCACCAATGTACAATCCCACCAACAGTGTACCGGGGTTCCGTTTATCCATATGCTCTCCAACACTTGCTATTTCTTGTCTTTTTTATTATAGCCATTCTAACAAGTGTGAAGTAATATCTCATTGTGGTTTTGATTTGCATTTCGCTAATAATTAGGGATTTTAAACATCTTTTCATGTGCCCATCTGTATGTCTTCTTCTATTCAGATCCTCTGCCATTTTTTAATTGGGTTGTTCATTCTTTTTGTTGTCGAATTGCATGAGTTCTTTGTATATTTTGGATATTAACCTCTTATCAGATACATGTTTTGCAAATATCTTCTTCCATTCTGTAAGGTTGCCTTTTTTTTTTTTCTGGTTTCCTTCTCTGTGTGGCTTTTTAATTTGATGTAGTCCCATTAATTTATTTTTACTTTTGTTTCCCTTGCCTTTGGAGTCATATCCACAGAGACACCACTAAGACTGAGATCAAGGAGCTTACCACTTATGTTTTCTTCTAGGAATTTCTTTAGTTTCAGGTCTTACATTTAAGTCTTTAATCCATTTTGAGTTAATTTTTGTGAATTGTATAAAACAGTGGTCATTTCATTCTTTTGCATGTGGCTGTCCAGTTATCTGAACACCATTTATTGTCCTTTCTCCATTGTATGTTCTTGACTCCTTTGTCATAGATTAATTGTCCATATCTGTGTGGGTTTATTTCTGGGCTATCAATTCTGTTCCATTGATCTGTGTGTCTGTTTTTGTGCCAATACCATACTACTGTTTTAATTACTACTGCTTTGAAGTATTGTTTGAAATCAGGGAGCAGGATACATCCAGCTTTGATCTTCTTTCTTAGGATTGCTTTTGCTATTCAGGGTCTGTGGTTCCATATAAATTTTAGAATTATTTGTTCTAGTTCTGTGAAGTATGCCACTGGAATTTTGATAGGGATTGCACTGAATCTGTACATTGCTTTGGTAGTTTGGCCATTTTAACAATATTAATTCTTCCAGTCCATGAGAATGGAATACCTTTCCATTAATGTGTGTCANCCCCCAATTCCCCAGCATTGTTCCCATCCCCCCAATTCCTCAATAAAAAAATAAAAAATAAAAAGTTGTGGTACTAGAGAAAATACAAGTACACAGCCATGTCTTAGAAAAAAGAAAGTCTGAAAATTAATGACACAAGCCCTACTTAAAACATCATAAAAAGAGTAACAGAACAAAGATATGATAAGAGAAAACAATAAAAACATAAAGTAATGAAACAGAAAACAAATATACACCAAATAGCATTAACAAAGAAAAAGGGTGTTTTTGAAAACACTAATTGAATTGGCAAACCTCTGGCAAGATTGATCAAGAAAAAGGGGAAAGACAAGTTAAAGTATTGGAACTATCAAAGAGAAAATAACTGCAGATGCAGCATAAATTAAAAACATAAGAATATTAAGAAAATTTTTATGCCAATAAATCTGAGTGAAGAGGACAAATTCTTAGAAAACAAACTCAAAAACAAAATTGGAAAAAAAAATAAAAATAGAAAAACATGAATGGTCTTACAATCAACACAGAAATTGAAAATCTTGAGTATCTTAAATTTTTTCAAACACATATACACACGAAACAAACCAGGTCCAAATGATTTTACCAGTGAGTTCTACTGGGAAGAGTTAATTTCAATTTAAACAAACTATTCCCAAGAATAGAAACCAAGTATTCCCCAACTAAATCATAATGATAGCATAATTTTGACACCAAATTCAAGCAAGGGTATTACAAGAAAGAAAATATCAGGTGACTCTCGCTCATGAACATAGATGCAACAATCATAATTAAAATCTTAGCAACCCAAAGCTAGAATCCTTTTTTAAAATCTATCATCATGAATAATCTAGCTCTCCAGCCCAAACAGCCTTGGTTTGTAGTTGTCTGCTTATTTTCATGATGCAAATACGCAACTATAAATTGGCTAATTTGAAACTACCAGTGTAATTTCGCTGAATGCAAAGTTGGGGAGAGATACTAATAATCAGCTTTCACAAATCACTACGAGCTGGTTCCTATTAATATATACCATTTACATGACAGAGGTGCCACTGAATACTAGTGGATAAAAATAATCAGGCTGTGATAATTGGTTATCCACATTTTAAAAATAAAATGGAATGTCTACTTCATACTACACACAAAATTCATTCCAGATGGATTATGGATTTAAATATGAAATGCAAATTTTTGAGAATTTTAGAAAATACTGTAAAAGAACATCTTTCTGAACTTGAGGGAAGAAATTATTTCTATAAGGCATAAAATCACTGACAATGATACAAAATGTTGATTTTTTTATTATATTAAAATTACAAAATTTTGCTCATCAAAATACACCATCAAGAGAGTGGGAAAGCACCGCTGAGTGAAGTGGTGAAAATTCTCACTTGGAGATTTTTCCCCCCTGCTTTTCAGTGTTTATCTGACTGGCCAATCCTCAGAACCACTCAATAATGTTGACCACTCCCTTCTTAAAATCNTAAGTACAGCATGGTGACTATAGTTAACAGTGCTATACTGAATATTTGAAAGTTGCTAAGAGTAGGTTTTAAAAGCTTTCACCACAAAACAAATTGTAACGATGTAAGGTGAGGGATGTGTTAACTAACCTTATTGTAGTAATCATAATGTTACATGCTATATCTGAAGAAAGATAGAAATAATAAAATAAATAAAAAAGTTGTTCAATATCATTAACGATTAAAAAAACACAAATTATCTTCCCATGACATTATTATTGAACCCATAAAAGTTGACAGTAGTCCCCCAAATCCAGTTAGCCAGTGTGCTCTTGAAAATAGGGTTTCCCCTCTCAAGGCACAGAAAAGTAACAAACATGATAAAACTTATTCTGCTTACATCTGTCTATATGACCTTGAGAAAAGCATATCAATACTCTGGGTTTTCACGCTGAACTCTGGGCAATAAGGGAGGTAAACAAGACTCCCTCAATCCTTGCCAACTCTAATTTATCTTCTCAGATTGGCTTAAAGGTGTATTTTCTCCAAACTCAAGAGATGATTCACCTTTCTGAAGTGGTCCTTCAGGGACAACTGCTGTGTCATGGACCTTGCAATAACTATTTCATTTCATCTCTATCACTACACGGCAAGATTTTATAGAGGAGAAAATTGAAGCTCAGAGAACCTAAGTAAAATTATATTTCAGTATTCATGTTCTTTCCACTGCATTGTAAAGAATCAATGAATTGTTCTCTAGTCATACGCAGATCAGTGCATGAAAAAGGCTCTGAAGGATACCCAGNATATTTGTAGGTTTTTTATACTTTTAAATCTTTCCTTAAGATAAATACCCAGAAGTGAAATTTTTGTATCAAAGTAAATTTTTAAGGTTAAAAAATATATTGCCAAATTACCCTCCAAAATGTTTAAGCAAATACGTGCTCTCACTAGGAGAGTATGAGAGCACCCATTTTTTCACACTGTTAAAAATATTAATTAGCTTTGTCACTGTTTTAAATATTTGAAAATATAATTTTAAATTGTAAAACTTTTTCTTCTAGTTCTTAATTTTTAAATTACAGAAGCAAGAGTTGCTTTTTGGCAAAAGTTTTACAGTCCAAATATGTAAAAAGTAAACATCCTCCTCACCCCACCCGCAACTGCCACTATCTCATTCTCCAGTGGTAATCACAGTTAACAACTTTTTAACTCCACAATTGCAGGGACTTTGGCTATTGTGTTCTTTCCTGGATCCCTAGTCAATGGCCTAGTTACCAGTATATAATGCATTTAATAAATGTTTATTTGTAAAAATGATATCATACCTGACATTATTTTCTGAAACTTGACCTTTTCATGCAACAAGATATTTATTGTAAATATCTTTCTATTCTTGTATAGATATGCTTCATTTCTATAAATACATGAATAGTATTCCATTGTATGGTATAACACAATTTATTAAACTCCTGGTTACATTATCCCAAGTTTTCACTATTATAAGCACCACTGAAATGAGTATCCTTGGAAGTATATCTTTGTTTTGTAGTGCAAATATTTCTGAGTGATAAGGTCCTATAACAGATTCAAGGTCAAAAAAATATCTGCCAAATTGCTTTCCAAAAGATTGCACCTATTTACATTCTCTTCAATATGTGAATGTTTTCCTAGTCTCAAGCCAGCATTTGACAGCTTAACTATTTCACCTTTTGCTGCTCTGTTATGCTAAAATTTTATCTCATTATTTAAATTTTAGGCATAACCACTTAAGCAGTGATTTAAGTTTCTTACAATCATTGGCCATTTATATTTCATGTGTAAATTGCCTCTTTATATCCTTTACCTATTTTCCTATTAGGTTTTGTTATCATTTCCTTATTTATCTGATGAATTGATGCTATATTATACTTAACTTTTTTCTACTACTTTGAAATATTTTCTACCCAGTTTGTTATTTGTTCTTTAACATTGCTGATGGTATCTTTATCATATGTGAATTTCAAATTCAAATCTTTTTTGGTAAATTACTGTGGTGGCTTAGCTGTAGCTTCATAACAATATTTTGCTATCTTGTATGGCAAGCCCCTCCTCAACACTCTTTTTAATAATGTCTTCAATTGTTGCATTTCCAATTTAATTCACCAAATTTCCCTTAAAAATGCTCCTATTCTTGTTCAAAATTTTGTGAATGGACTACCATGTCAAATCACCCAAGTCAAACAACTTTGATTCTTTCCTCTCTTTCCCCAGTATCCTATCCTATCTCTTTAGGATTTCGCAAATGTTTCCCCTTTTTACTGTTCCCATGGTTACTGCCTTAGTTCAGGCTTCATCACTTGTGAACTGAATTATTGCAATAACCTCACTATCTCACCTTTATCCAATCCATTATTCCACAATGTGAACAGAGATACATTTCTTTTAAAAAAATATGATTATGTGACTACATATTTGAAATTCTTCAGAGTACAGTTTGGATCCTTTAATTTATCATGAAGTATCTACCCATTATTTTGGTCTCCTTTCTGCCCATTTCTCTATAATTTCTTGCTGATTCTCTTCCAAGTCCCTTATGATTCTTTCCTCTGTCTAGAAACTTTTCCTTTGCTTTTTCATATAGTTATTTCTCACTCACCTAAAATTTCTGCTGAAACTTCACCTTCCCCAGAAATATCCATTTGTGATGCCACATCATCTAGTGCATACGTCTGTCATAGCACCTATCAAACTATTCTGTATAGGAATGTTCATAGCAATTTTATTCATGATAAACTAAAACAACCTACATGTCCATCAGTAATAAATATGGCAAGTAAGTTATGGTTTATTCATGCATTGGAATGCTTAACATCAATAAATAATAAACAAACTACTAAACATGAAACAACATAGAAAAATCTTACAGATACAATGTCGAGTAGAGAAAGACAAACACAAAAGAGTATACTCATATAGTATACCATCCCACCAGCCTTCTTGGAAAACCTGATGAATCACAGGCATTGGGTAGAATGCACAGAAGGATTGCCTCTGAAGTGGGAAATGAAGTGGGAAATAATTAGCTATAAAGCACTACTTCAATCTTGCCTAACAAATCTTAAAAGCAAGACTAAATAGGATCAAAGTATTTCAGAGTAACTTATTGTGTCCAAGAGCAAAACTCAAGAATACTTATAGAAATACAAAAATCCTAGCATCCAATAAAGAAAAATTCACAATGTCCAGACTTTAATCAAAACTTGTCAAACATGGTTCAGATCTGGTCAAGATAGCAGAGTGGGTAAACACTGTGCTTACATTATATAATTATTATAAAATTAATATAATAATTTTATATTAGCTGTAATATAAAAATTACAACTAAACTACAGAACAACCATCATTGAGAATCACCTGAAGTCTAGCTGTGCCAAAGCCTTACAACTAAGAACATACAGAAGAAACCACCTTGAGACTAGTAGGAGGGGAGATGTGGAACAGGCTGGTTCTCCCCCACATGAAACCATTAAAAATAAGGAGGGGTATTTCAGCTGTGGCAGTCCCCCCGAAGGAGTGAGGGGTCCTGACCCCACACCAGGCTTCCCAGCCCAGGGTTCCAGTGCCAGGGAAAGAAGTTGCCATAACTTCTGGCTGCGAAAACCATTGGAAACTGTGGCTGAGTGAGATGAGGGCGGCTGCAGTCCCAGGCACTCCTCTTAAAGGGACTGCATATGGACTGACTTACTGACAAACTCACCTGCTCTGAGCTCAAGTGCTGGGGCAGCAGTTCGAAAGGCACCAGGGACATACACGGAGGAACTAAATTGTCTGACTTCAGGGCAAGGGCTGGAGGGACAGCTTTCTGCCAGACAAAGGAGCTGGTGGAATCCAATGTTTTTTTGTTGAACCATCCCCCATCCCAGAGTACAGACGCAGGCAGCCACCATACCCGAATCTCCATCAACCTAGCTAACACCATTCGTTCACCCTGAGACTCCACCTCACCCAACTTCCAGGCATATCCAAACCACTTCCAGTGGCTTTTCCATATAAATGGCTTATCTTGGTTCATGCTGCAGACTTTGCTAAGACCTCTCAAAACTCAACAAGCAGCCTCTGGCTTTGGCATGTCCTGTACCTCTGGCTGAGCAGCCATAAGCCTGACACTAGTGACAGCTGGCCCTGGTTCATGGCTTGGTCTCTCAAGGCACCTCAAAGCCCAGCATGAGCAGCAGCTATATGCAAATTGTTTTGTGGTTCATGCCACGTGCCCAGGGAAGGGCACAGGCTGCAGCTGAACTTGTCCTAGGGTGGGGCCCCTCCCAGGAGGCCCTGGGGCTGGCAGACCTGGTGGCCAGCTTCAGACCCAGCCAGAACATGACCGGGCCACCTCCAGGAATGACACAACCAAAGGGCACACCGGGCAGGCACCAGAGCCCTTCTGAAGCAAATCCTGCTCTGTAGGGTCAGGCCCTGTACAACATGTTGTTCCTCCACTGTAGTCACGGCCAATCCTCACAACCAATCAGCCTGAGAATCAATCCCAATCACTGACACACAAACAGCAACCAAGGCTCAACTGACACAAACTACACAAGGACACACCTGGAGTACACAACTCTAGTGACAAGGAGGACTGTGTCACTGAGCCCCACAGCACACTTACTACATAAGGCCACTATACTAAGACCAGGAGACATAGCAGCCCTACCTAATACATGGAAACAAACACAGGGAGGCAGCGAAAATGAGGAGACAAAGAAACATGTCCCAAATGAAAGAACAGAACAAAACTCCAAAAGCAGAACTAAACAACATGGAGATAAGCAATCTATCAGATGAACCGTTCAAAATACTGGTTGTAATGATGCTCAATGATCTCAGTGAGAACTTCAACAAAGAGATAGGAAACATAAAAATGAAAATAAAAAATATAAAAAGGAACCAGTCAGATATAAGGATCACAATAACATAAATGGAGAATATATTACAGGGAATCAACAGTAGATTAGATGAAGCAGAGGATCCAACCGGTGATGTAGAAGATAAAGTAGCAGAAAACACCCAAACCAGAACAGCGAAAAAAAAAAAAAAAAAAAAAAAGAATCCAAAACATTGAAGAGAGTTTAAGGGGTCTCTGGGACAATATCAAGCACACCAACATTTGCATTATAAGGGTACCGGAAGGAGAAGAGAGAGAGAGCAAGGAATTGAAAACTTACTTGAAGAAATAAGGACAGAAAACTTCCCTAAACTTGTAAAGGAAATGGACATACAAACCCAGGAAGCACAGAGTCCCAAACAAGATAAACCCAAAGTGGCCAACATCAAGATACACCATAATTAAAATGCCAAAGGTTAAAGACAAAGAGAGAATCTTAAAAACAGCAAGGGAAAAGCAGTTAGTTACCTACAAGGAAGCCCCCATAAGACTGGCAGCTGATTTTCTCAGCAGAAACTTTGCAGGCAAGAAGGGAGTGGCAGGAAATATTCCAAGTAATGAAAAGTAATGACATACAACCAAGATTGCTCTACCTAGCACAGCTATCATTTAGAATTGAAGGGCAGAAAAGGAGCTTCCCAGAGAAGAAAAAGCTGAAGGAGTTCATCATCACCAATCCAGCATTACAAGGCATCTTAGAGGGACTTCTTTAAGATGGGAGGGGAGTTAAGNAAATAATTAGTAGAAGTTCCACATGAAATGCTGAAAACAATTTTAATGTTGCATACTCCTGTGATAAGCCCTGATATTTATGACATTGTGTTACAATTTTAAAGTGAAAAGAATGCTGGTCTTGGAGACAGAAAAGACCTGATCTCAAATCCCAGCTCGGCTACTTACCAGTGGTGAAATCTTAATCAAGACCTGATTCTCTGTGCTAAACCCTGACTTCACTCTCCACTATGTGTTATCTATCTATAGTTCTATCATTATATGAATCATCATTTGACTTGTTTTGAAGTTGTTCGTATGACAGTCTTCTCAACCAATATATTGTGAGCTGCTGGAGGACAATCACTTTGTGTCACTGACAGCACTCAAGAAGTTACTTGTGCATAAGAGTTTTACCATATGTATTTATTAGATGAATAGCTTATTATAAATGAAAACAAGGATGATAGGCAATACTAAGAGTTGGCAAAAAATGGGGAGGCAATGTAATCAGGAGAACAATTTGTCGGTGATTATTAAAAGAAGTGCTATGAAGAATAAGACTAAACTGTCCTCCCTACACCCTTCCACACTCTACTCCATGCTATCCTCACCCCTACCTCGATTCCTTGACTGTTCTTCCAATCCTTTGAATTGAGAGAAAACTACTTAAAAACAGGGACCGCGTTTTATTCGCCTTTGAAGTCTAAGTAGCATAGTATAATGCTCAATAGATGACTGTTGAAGTGAACTGAATAGTAATTTTGAGAAGGAAGAGAGCATTGCATGCAGAGTATTCATTTCAAGAGGTAAAGTTACAGTTTTAATTTATTTTCAGTTGTGATTCCTCCACAAGTAAAGAACTTCTATACCAAAAACTGAAAAAAGCACATCATAAAACATGGTTCAGTCCATCTGAGTGCCGTTTCACTTTTAGCATAGAATGTGCTGAACTTTAGTGTTCCTGAATCACACATTTCTAATGCAAATATGTCAAACTTTCAATTACTCAAGGGTGATTTATCAAATTTGTAGATTAGCAAGTCTTTTTGCTTCTTCTATGCTCTGTAGCTACATAGACCTTTGGGTGACTTCTCCTTTCCTTGTGCATGAATGGCGGTGTGATTAACTCATTATGAATAAAAGAAACATCTGTGATGCTTAAATGGTGGTAAGAAACGCATAGAAATCCAATGCCACCTGTATGTAGTTCTATTACTGGTCATAAATAGTATTGAAGTAAAATACAGTATTCAAAATTCAAAGGACATTTCTTGAAGTAGTTCATCAAGGAACAATTTTTCCTCATATCAACCAAAGAACTAATTAAATGAAGCATTTCATTTACAATAATAAAAATTTTATATTGATTCAAATCACGGGCAGTGTTTACATACACAAAAGAAAGTGGATGTTGACATCACTGAAAGATTTGGTCAGTCATGCTTATGCCAGCTTGTCTGTGTCTTTCATTTAGTGGCAGGAAATCTACCATCAGTCCCTGTCACTTAGTGGTCCAATAATTTAATGTTTTACTTCTATTCAAATCTTTTGCTTTGATACAGCTGTCATCATCTCATAAATGTAAGAAAAAGCAATCCTGTTTATAAATTATGAGCATTTTTAATCCTAGTAATGTAATTTATTCTTTATATTCTTACTTATATTTTTTAGCACTACTAATACATCACGTAGGTGTGAATATAACCCACAAACACACACAACTCCCAGTTTAATGTCAACACATTTAGAAAGGAAGAAAAAAGGCTCGTATAGGGGAACCAATGTATAAAGCTTTAATGGGTATATGTCACCTAGTGAGTATACATACTTACAAATATATGAAAAAGAAAACAATGAAAGGAGAGAGGGAAAAAGTTAAAGTGACCACATGGTGGGCTTCAAAGCTACCATGTGTGGCTGCATGGATTGTTCACTACAGAACTTCAGAGATAGTAGTAACTCTGACTACGAGATGGGTGGCCCCTACTGAGTTGTACAATATGGCGGTATTGGTGGACTTCCTTTTCTTTGGTACTGAAACATTTTCTTATAGGNGAGACAGAGTTCAAAGCAATGGTTATAAGGATGCTCAAGAACTTAGTGAGAACTTCAACAAAGAGATAGCAAGCACAAAAAGGGACACACAAACCATAAAAAAGAACCAGTCAGAAGTGAAGACTACAATAACAGAAATGAAGAATGTACTAGAAGGAATTAACAGCAGATTAAATGAAGCAGAGGATCAAATAAGCAATTTGGAAGACAAGGTAACAGAAAACACCCAATCAGAACAGAAAAAAAAAATCCAAAAAAATGAGGACAGTTTAAGAGATCTCTGGGACAACATCAAGCATACCAACATTTGCATCATAGCAATACCAGAAGAAGAGAGAAAGCAAGAGATTGAGAACTTATTTGAAGAAATAATGACTGAATATTTTACCAACCTGGTGAAGGAAATAGACATACAAGTCCAGGAAACCTAGACAGTCCCAAACAGGATGAACCTAAACAGGCCCACACCTACACACATTAAAATTAAAATCACAAGGGTTAAAGACAAAGAGAGAATCCAGACCAGAAGGCTTTACTGATGGATTCTACCAAGCACTTAAGGAAGAAATAATTCTAATTCTACACAAATTCTTCCCAAAAAATTGAGTAAGATGAAAACTTTTCAGCTCATTTTATGAGTCTCACCAGATAAAGACACTATGAAAGAAAGATAATTACAAACCAATATCCCTCATGATATAGATGAAAAATTCTACACAAAATTTAGTAAATCAACTCCCACAATGTATAAAAAGGATAAAACATCATGACCAAATTGGGTTTGTCCCAGAAATGCAAGGCTGTTTTACCTTTAAAAAACAATTGATATCATTCAACCTATTAACACAAACTTAAAAAGAATTCCATATGATCTTTCCAAGAGACATAGATAATGTAACATCCAACATCCATTTCTAATAAAAACTCTCAGCAAACTAGTAATAAAAGGAAACTTCCTGGACATTACAAAGGACATCTACAAAAAAAAAAATCTACAGCTAGCACCATACTTAAAGGTAAAAAACAGAATATTTTCCCCTATGTTTGGGCACAAGACTAAGATGTCTGCTGTCACCATCTCTATTAATCATTTTAGTGGAGGTTTTAGCCAGTGCAATAAGGCAAGAAAAAGACAGTAATGACTTCCAGACTGGAAAGGAAGAATTAAAACTGTCATTATTTTCAGACAGGATTGTCTATGTAGAAAACCCTAAGGAATCTATAACATAAAAAAAGCTACTAATAGTAGTGAGTCTAGCAAACTTGCAAGATACAAGATTAATATATAAAAATAAATTGTATTTCTCCATACTTGCAATGAACAATCAATTGGAAATAAAAAATATTAAAATAATATCATTTATAATAGCATCAAAAATATGAAACAAGAATAAATCTGACAAAAGATACAAGAGACGTGTACACTGGAAACTCCAAAACGTTACTGAGACTAATTAAAGAAAATCTGATAAATGAATATTTATACTTTGCTCATGCTTCGGAAGGCTCAATATTTTGAAGATGTCAATTTTCCCCAATTTGAGCTATAGAGTCAATGAAATCCCAGTAGGCTTTTTTTTTTNGGGGCCTGCTGCTCAGAGCTGGCGTTCCAAGCCAACTCCTAACCAACGCGCCACTCGGTCGGCCCTCTATCCATTTTTTTTTTTATGTAACTGACTTACATAGTATCAAAGATGACAACGTGACCAGCTAAAAATTATATAAAAACTATTTTTTCCAGTCTTCTTTATATCTTATAAGACATAGTGACATAAAATATAAGCAGACATCTTTCAGTGGGGTGTACATGAAAGCTCTCTAAAGTACACTGACTCAGCAGGGTGGCAGCACTTTTTCTTTACTTCCCTTCTTTATGCCTGGAATGTGATGGTTGGAGCACCAGCAGCTAGTTTGTGACCATGAGGTAACTTGAAGCTAAGCACTTCAAACTAAGGATTGTAGAACAAAAAGGTGTATTCCTTGGGAGAAGATATTTACCAATGATATATCTGATATGGGGTTAATATCTAAAATTTATAAAGAACTCATACAACTCAACACCAAAAAAAATAACAGTCCATTTAAAAATGGGTCAAGGACCTCAATACACAGTTCTCCAAAGAAGACATACAGATGGTCAACAGACATATGAAAAGATGTTCAACATCACTAATCATCAGAGAAGTACAAATTAAGACCACAATAAAATATCACCTCACACCTGTCAGAAGACTATCATCAACAAATTAACAAACAAGTGTTGGCAAGGATGTGGAGAAAAGGGAACCCTCATGTACTGTTGGTGGAAATGCAAATTGGTACAGCCATTATGGAAAACAGTTTGGAAGTTCCTCAAAAAATGAAAAATAGAACAACTTTATGACCCAGCAATTCCACTTCTGAGTATTTAACTGGAAAAATCCAAAACACTAATCCAAAAAGATATATGCACCCCTATGTTCACTGCAGCATTATTTACAATAGTCAAGATATGGAAGCAACCTAAGTGCCCATTAACAAATGTTTGGATAAGGAAGATATAGTACATATATACAATGGCATATTACTCAGCCATAAAAAAGAATGAGGGCCGGCCAAGTGGCGCGTTGGTTAAGAACTGGCTTGGGATGCCAGAGGGCCCCGGTTCGGATCCCACATATGAGGGCCAGTGACACTCCACAGCTAAGATGCTGAACAANCTAGGTATTTTATCATTTTTGATGCAATTGTAAATGTGATTATTTTCTTAATTTCTGTTTCCAATAGCTCATTATTAGTGTATGGAAACACCACAGATTTCTGTATATTAATTTTGTATCTTGCAACTTTACTAAATCCATTTCTTAGTTCTAATAGTTTTTTGGTGGAGTCTTTTGGACTTTCTATATATAGTATCATGTCAGAAAGAAACAATTTTACTTCTTTATTCCCAATTTGGATGCCTTTTATTTCTTTCTCTTGCCTGATTGCTCTGGCTGGGACTTCCAGAGCTATGTTGAAGTACAATGCTGAGAGTGGCCACCCTTGTCTTGTTACTGAAAGGGTTTCAGTTTTTCACCATTGAATATCATGTTAACTGTGGATTTGTCCATATAGCCTTTATTATGTTGAGGTACATTCTCCCTATACTCACTTTGTTATGAGTTTTTATCATGAATAGATGTTGAATTTTTTTAAATGGTTTTTCTGCATCTATTGAGATGATCCTATGATTTCTACCCTTCCTTTTTGTTGATGTATCTTATTGATTGATTTGCTGATGTTAAACCATTCTTGCATGCCTAGATAATTCTTTGTATATGATCCCTTTAATGTATTGTTGGATTTGGTTTGCTAAGATTTTGTTGAGGATTTTTGCATTTATGTTCATCAAGGATATTGGCCTGTAATTTTCTTTTTTGTGGTGTCCTTGCCTGGTCTTGGTATCAGGGGGAAGCTGGCCTCATAAAATTTGTTTGGAAGCTTTCACTCCTCTTCAATTTTTTGGGAGAGTTTGAGAAGAAAATGTATTAAATGTTCTTTGAATGGTTGCTTGATTTTGCCAGTGAAGCTGTCTAGTTCTTGACTTTTATTTGCTTGGGAGAATAATTTTTAATTGATTAGCTAGCATTTTGTGGAAAATTCTAGCTTTTAGAATGAATAAATAAAAATGTTAGGAGGAGGGCCGGCCGAGTGGCTCAGTTGGTTAAGAACACAAGCTCTGAGCAACAGTATCACCAGTTCATTTCTCACATGGGCCAGTGAGCTGCCCCAAGCTGAGCTGCAGCTGAGCTGCCAACAGGTGGCAGGATGGCTCAGCTGGTGAGAGCACATGCTCCTACCAACAAGGTTTATGGTTCGACTCCCACATGGGAGGGGGAGCTACACCCACCCGCAACTAAGATTGAACACAGTACCTTGAGCTGAGCTGCCCTGAGCTGCTGACGGGTGGCCGGATGGCTCAGTGGTTAGGGCGTGCGCTCTTAGCAACAAAGTTTCCTGATCGACTCCCGTGTGTGATGGTGGGCTATGCCCGCCCAACCACAACTAAGATTGAACATGACACCTTGAGCTTAGCGTCCCAAGTTGCCAACGGGCGGCCAGATGGCGACTGGACTTGGAGCTGAGCTAGCTGCAACCTCCACAACTAAGAATGAAGGATAACTTGGCTGTTCCCCTTCCCCAATTTCCCAATAAAATCTTAAAACAAAAATGTTAGGAGGAGATGGGGAAATATCACAGAGGCNCATATAACTGTACTCAATACTATAGGCAACTATAACACAATGGTAAGTACATATGTATCTAAACATAGAAAGTGTACAGTAAAAATATGGTATAAAAGATTAAAAAAAATTATACATCTATATAGGGCACTTACCATCAATAAAGCTTGCAAGGCTGAAAGTTGCTCTGGTTGAGTGACTAAGTGGTGAGTGAAATATGAAGGCCTAAGACATTACCAAACACCATTGTAGACTTTATATACACTGTACACTTAGGCTATGCTAAATTTATAAAACACGATTAAATCAAGCACAAGAGAAAATAATGCAATCAAGGAACACAGCATACTGTTTTACAACAAACTTTTTTTTAAGTAAAATACACTCTAAAATAATGATAGAAAGCAGAGTATAGTAAATACGTAAACCTATGACATAGTTGTTTGTTATCATTATTGAGTATTATGTGCTGTACATAATTGTATGTTCTATACATTTATATGACTGGAAGCACAGTAGGTTTGTTTACACCAGCATCACCACAAACATGTGAGTAATGCATTACTCTATGATGTCACCATGGCTACGACATCACTAGGCAATATAAAAATTTCAGCTTCACTATAACCTTTTGCAACCATCATCGTATATGTGGTCTACCATTAACTGAAACATTATTATGCAGCATGTGACTGTAAATGTAAATGGTCAAAACACACCCAATCAAAAGACAGAAATTATCAGATTAAACTAAAAAGCAAGACAATTATATGCTGTCTATAAAAAATATACTTTTAAGACAAAAACACCAATAGGTTAAAAGTAAAAGAATGGAAAAAATATATCATGTTAATATTAATAAAGGAAAGATTAACTTCAATCACTAGCAAAGTAAATTTCAGAGCAAAAAATGTTCCCAGAGAATGTAAAAGGTCATTTTACAGTGATAAAGGGGTCAATTAATCAAGAGAATATAACAACCTAAAAACATTTACTCGCTGAATAAGAGAGCTTCAAAATACATGACGTAAAAGTTAATAGACCTACAAGGAGAAATAGAAAATCCAAAATTCTACTAAAATATTTCAATAATGTTTTCTCAATAATTAATAGCACAAGTTGGCAGAAAAATCAGTAATGACATAGATTTATAGATTTTATAGACACTATCAACCAAGTTGACCTAACTGACATATATAGAATACTCCATCCAATAACACCAGAATACACATTCTTTTCAAATGTGTATGGAATATTATACCAAGGTAGACCATATTCTGTGCCATACAACAAATCTCAATAAATATAACAAGATTCAAGTCATACAACTCATGTTCTTAGAACACAGAGAAATTAAATTAGAAATCAATAAGGATCTCTGAAAAATCTGCAAATATTTGAACACCAAATAAAACACTTATAAGTAACACATCAATTAAAACAGCAATCAAAAGAAAAATTAGAAACTATTTTGCACTGAATGAAAGTGAAAACAAAGATATAAAACTGTGATATTTACTAAAGCAACACTTAGGCAGAAATTTATAGCATGAAAACCTGTATTACAAAAGAAGAGGAGCGATCCAAAATGGTGGAGTAAACACTGTGCCTGCATCCTTCCATGAACACATTCAAATTACAACTAAATTACAAAACAATCAACCTGGAGAAACATCTGAAGTGTAGCCAAACAGAAGTCCTATAACTAAAAATATAAAGAAGCCATATCGAGACTGGTAGGAGGGGCAGAGACGTGGAATGGCCCGAACCTCCATGTAGCAAGTTGAGAATCAGGAGGGATATCTCAGCTGTGGAGGTTTCCCCCAGAAGAGTAAGGGACTCCAGCCCCCTGCACCAGGATTCCCAGCCCAGAGTACTGGTACCAGGAAGAGTAGCCCCCACAATATCTCACTGTGAAAACAGTGGGGGTTCTGACCATTTGGGTGTGACAGAAGGCTGAGGGAATCTCAGATGTCCCCTTAAA
>NW_017731362.1:8139874-8141057 GCF_001890085.2 Hipposideros armiger
AAAAAAGAAGAAGAATGAATGAAATTTTACCGTTTGCATCAAAATGGATGGACCTAGAGGGTATTATGCTAACTGAAATAAGTCAGACTGAGAAAGACAAATACTATATGATCTCACTTATATGTGGAATCTAAAGAACAAAATAAACAAACAAACAAAACAGAAACAGACTCATAGATACAGAGAATAAACTGATGATTGCCAGAGAAGAGGGGGTTTGGGGGACTGGATGAAAAAGGTGAAGGGATTAAGAAACACAAATTAGTAGTCACAAAATAATCGGGGATGTAAAGTACAGCACAGAAAATATAGTCAATAATATTTCAACAACTACATATAGTGCCAGGTGGGTAATTGGAGGAACCACTATATAAATTATATAAATGTCTAAACACTGCATGGTATATCTGAAACTAATATAAAATAATATTGAATGTCAACTGTAACTGAAAAATAATTAATAATTTTTCAGGAAAAAGATGCATTCCTTAAAATTGGTTAGTCACCATGTTAGCCCTGGGTTGTCTAATTCTAGGGTTTTATTTTGATAGAAACATAAACCTTTATCATATTTAAGCTACTATTATTTCAGGTCTCTGTTACTAGCCATTACAACTAATCCTAATTGATACCCCTTTATAGAGAATCAAATTGCTTGGAGCTTTTTGGTATGTGGCAGCCTTAGGAAGAAGTTCAGCTTTGTATGTGAGGTGCTAGACATGAGCTAGAGATACAGATGTGACATTGATCCAAATGGGAGACTAACATCTACTAAATAGCTTATTATTTCTATTTAGTGGTTCTTAATTTTTTTCAGTTCATGACTATGGCAAGGACTTTCTATATTTTTTATTTCTGAGCATTTAACTTGTGCTTTACCTTGAATGAAATAAAGGCAATCTTCGTTTTGCATGGCAGCTCAGATCCATCAAAATAAGTGTGCAAGCTGAAACTGTGCAGTGATCTTAATCATCAATGGAAAAATTATGATTGTTCTGTGACCTTTAAAATTTTTGTCAAATATGAAATCTCTTACTGTCAGTTATACATGTAGAGAGAAAAGAAAAATAGTAAAGCTATTGTTTACTTAGTATATTGGAATTTAAGGCATTGGAAACATTGAGAAAGTTTTATCTCTTTGTTAAAAATGTATCAGGAGTAGTGGTTGCCTTCTCCTTGTTAT
>NW_017731362.1:8143958-8144749 GCF_001890085.2 Hipposideros armiger
GGAAGTCCAAGATCAAGGTGCCAGTAGGGTTGGTGTCTGCAGAGAGCTCTCCCCTTGGGTTGCAGTGTGCTCCTATGGCCTTTCCTCTGTATTGCCTAAGGGGGAGGTGGGTGGAGAGTGAATTCTCTCCTGTTCTTTTTTCATAGGGACATAATCCTATCAGATCAGAGCCCCACCCTTATGACCTCATTTAACCTTAATGATTTCCTTAAAGGCCCCATCTCCATATGCAGACACACAGGGAGTGACAGCTTCAGCACTGAAGTTGAGGGGGACACAACTATTCCGTCCATAACACCTCCTGTCTTAAGTCTTCCCTCAAACCTTATTTTTCCTTAGCATACATAATCCCCAGAGACTTGTTTTTTGCTTAGGTGGCTATTGTGATGAACTAATCTGGACTAATTGACCAGTTCTGCTCTTAAAGAGTGAGTCACACAGAAAAGCATATAGGCTTTTATCCCTTGGAGAACATCAGTTTGAAAGAAGCATTTTATTAATTCATCTAACCATCAAGCATTGCTGCCTGTGCTCAGCCCTCTAACCAAGCATTTGCTAAATGTGGCCTCAGGGGCCAAGGTATTTGGTGCCTAGGCACTCTTCCCCCATTTCTGGCATATGCTGGTTTGGATTTTTTGTTATTAATTGTATGAGTGTCAGTGATGCTCATAGAAGAAACTTCACATAAGAATGGTAACAAAGACATAGGAATTGTACATTCTAAATTTAAAATCCAGTTCCGTAATTAATTTATGAATAATCCCAGAAATGAAGTTAACAAGCCTTAGACT
>NW_017731362.1:8146314-8175563 GCF_001890085.2 Hipposideros armiger
TACCACACTTATGTAGAATAAAAGTTCTATGAAGCTACAGACTTTGACTGTTTTATTCATCCCTGATGTATATGCTGCCCCAGGACCATTGGCACATACTAGCTTCCCAATGTCGTTGAATGAATAAACTTAGAAATTCGCTTGGTTAAAATAGGAAAAATCATGTAGTACAAAAATTACCTCATTTTTCTCCTCAAAATTAAGAGGATAATGAATAAAATGATGGTAATAAATATCCTTGTGTGTCAGCATTAAGTTCTGACAAAGTTTTTATAAAGGTAGTATGCGCTTCAGGGAGTCATCATTCAATTAACAGGTTACTCAGGACTTTGCCATTCCTTCTGAAGCTGGGCAGTGTGGGAGGGATATGTCTCATCTATTTATATTTGACCCATAGTCAAGGGTTGACTATGTTCTCAGTATGAGAACAGAAAGAGAACCACCATGGTGTAGGAACATCTAAAGGTCAGCTTTAAGGGTATCAGATGAGGGACAAGCTTCGCAGACATCACAGATCCATCACATTCCCTCTTTCTCCTCACTCCTGCTCCCCTTGTGTTCTGGCTCCCCCTGGGCTACTAAAACACCCCCTACCCCATTCCCAATGTGCTTTCAGAGCAGCATACCTTTCTCACTCCAGAACACAGGCTTTTAACCAATATGCTTATTTTAAAGTCTACTAAGCACTTTAAAGTCTATTGTCTCTTGTGCATGTTGCATTTTTTCCCCCTGTATTCTACTTGTCTTTTAATTTTGTTTGAGTTCAGTACAGAGATTGGCACTAAATAAATGTTAGTTCCTGCTTCTCCTTCCCTTAAGACATACATGGAATAAGCATCTTCTTTAGACCAAGCACAATGCTAGGCACTAGAGATCAAAAAAGTGAACAAGACACTATCTTTCTCTATATGGGCTGCCTCTCCTGTTAGGATGACAAAAGTTCTGGTGCTCATGCAGATGGAATTACCTTGTTTTATTTTCCTGAAACTTCCTTCCCCATCTCCTGTTCTCTGGGGAAAGTACAGGCTTGTTCACTTTTATCACTTCTCAAAGATGAACATAGTATGTTTTCTAAGTTTTAGTATTACCTTATTATATAGTTTATATTAACTACATATTTTGTGCACAGACATCTTCAAGGGTTGACTAAGTAATAACTTATTTTTAAAAAGACTCAAAGTCTGGGTGGGCTAAGTGGCGCGATGGTTAAGAACTGGCTTGGGATGCCAGAGGGCCCCGGTTCGGATCCCACATATGAGGGCCAGTGACACTGCCCTCCACAGCTAAGATGCTGAACAACAGCTCAACCTGGAGCTGGGCTGCCGTGCGTCAATGGCGACGGCGTAGGCTGCAGCCCCTGTGGCAGTGGGTTGCCATGGGCTACCGTATGTAGCCAGCAGCCAGCATGAGTGGCCAGCAGCCGCAGTGAGTGGCCGTCCAGAAGCCAGCGACTGATCTGCCTCGCCCGGGAAGAGCGCAATGATGGTGCCAACTTGGGCCAGTGAAGCAACGTCCTCCACAACTAGACTGAAGAACAAAAGGACAGTAACTTGTCTGTTCCCCTTCCCCCAATTCCTCAGCACTGTTCCCATCCACCCAATTCCCCAATTAAAAAAAAAAAAAAAAGACTCAAAGTCTGACTGTAACCCCATCCAGTGGCCTGGCTTTTCAGTTTTTATAACATTCCATGCTTTTTCTTCTTTAAAGTCTTGTTAATCCTCTCAGTATGAGACTCTGCCTGGAATGTTCTCTTGGCTCTTAAGCATCATCAGATCCTCCAACATGAAGCCACCCTAACCACCCTATATAACAGCCAATGCCACCACTATCTGTTATCATAAGACTCATTTGTTTCCTTTGTGATATTTAACACAATTTGTAGTCATTTCAGTTACTTGTTTTCATATTGATTGTATTTCTCACTAAACTCTGAGTCAAATCCTTGTCTGTCTTGTTCACAGCTATATCCCCAATGCCTAGCAGAGTGCCCAACATATAATAGTTGTTGAGTAAATACTTGTCAGATGACAGGAAAAGTAACAAGGATGAGAGCAAAAAGGGAAGGGGAGAAAGGGGAGGGAAAGAGGCCTCTCTAACCCTTAATCATTTTGTTCTTCTGAACTCCTAACGGATCTAACTAATGTCTGGTAGTCTTCAAAACACTTTCTTTGTTTACCTCCTAAAATAATGTATTTAAATGATATATGTCCTCACATATGTTTAAGTTGGTATCTAAAATTTTTCATCATAAGTTTAAACAAATGCAAAGGATAAATATGTATATTGTAAATATTAGCATTTAAAATAAATCTATTAAACAATGTTCTTTAAAATGTATCCCATGAACCTAAATACAACAGAGATTTGATATCCACCACTATCCATTCTAAAAAGGCACAAAAACCTAGTCATATCTCTCTCAGACATCAGAGAGAACAGTGTAGAGGTCATCCACAAGACATATACAAGAATATTCATAGCAACTTTATCCACAATAACCAAAAACTAAAGAAAACCAATTTTTCTTCAGCAATAGAATGGCTAAATAAATTATGGTACATACATACATACATACATTGGGATTTTATATAGCAATGGTTCTCAAACTTGTTGGTCTTAGGACCCCTATTATTCTTAAAACTTATTGAGAACACCAAAGAGTTTTTGATCTAGTTAGTCATTTCTATCAATATTTGTTATATTAAAAGTTAAGACTGAGAGATTGTTTCTTATTTAAAACAATAACAGTAACAGCATGGATAAATCCTGAAAACATTATACTAAGTGAAACAAGCCAGACACTAAAGCAAAAATATTGTATGATTCTACTTATGGGAGGTACCTAAAGTAGTCGAATTCACAGAGACAGAAAAAAATAGTGGTTGCCAGGTGCTAGGGGAAGAGGTAAATGGAGAGTTATTGCTTAATGTATAAAGAGTTTCAGTTTGGGAAGAAGAAAAAATCTGGAGAAGAATGGTGGTGATCATTGCACAGCAATCTGACTATACTTAAGGTCATTTAACTATACACCTAGAAATGTCTAAAACAATAAATTTTATGTTATGAATATTTTACCACAATTAAAAAAATAACAATAATAAATCCATTACATGACAATGTACATATTTTTATGTATGACTATATTTTTCAAAGAAAAATATTATTAAGAAAAAGTATTATTTTATATATTTGCAAACCTCTTTAAAGTCGGGCTTAATAGAAGACAACTGGATCCAAATATCTGCTTCTGTTTTTAATCTGTCATAAAATGTTGATTTGGTTGAAGTATATGAAGAAAATACAGCCTCACAAAGATATATAGTGAAAAAAAGAAGGATTATTTTAATATCCTTTTCAAAAAATTGTGAATGGTCTTCTTTAATACTACATCAAAACTTAAATGGTAGTTTCTTAAAATATTGGTTCACCAAAATATGCAGATCTTTCAAATATTCACACACTTCATCTTATATCAGAAAAATCACATTTGTTAGTATCAACAGAAAAGTCATGAAGTATTGGGAAGTTGTTAAGCCCAGGATAGTGAATATAAATTTCCCCAAATTCTAATTTTTGCTTGAAAAATGCAAATTTTACCAATGTCAACAAATATAGTCAGTTGTTTCCCTTGAAGTGACAGGTTCAGACCATTTATTATTTTTTTTTGACAAAATATATGCCAAATGCCTGAGTCTGAGCAATCAGTTTGTCCTTGGTTCCTTCAAGTAAAATGGTATTCTACAAAACAACCAATTCAGTTTATAACTCAATCACAGAAGTACTTTTTTTTAAAAACAATCATTATACTTCTATATACAGCAGAAGTACTTCATGAGTATTTCCCATTTTATCACATAGACTATTAAGAAGACATGTACTAATCTCAGCAACCTAGGAATGGAAGGGAACATCTTCAGCCTAATAAAGGAAACACCTATTTCTAATACAATTAATGATAAAAGATTAAATGTTTTCCCTTCTAAGACTGAAAACCAGGCAAGGATCTCTGCTTTCATTGCTTTTACTCAACCTCATACTAAGAATCTAGCCAGTGCAATAAGAGAAGAAAAAGAAATAAAAAGCATGTAGATTGGACAGGAAGAAATAAAGCTGTTTTTATTCACAGATGATATCATTATATACATAAACATTTCAGAAATATCTACAAAAACGCTGCTAGAATTAATAAATGGGTTTAGAAAATTCAGAAGAGATAATGTCAATATATAACAATATATAAAACTAAAAACTGGAAATTGAAATGTAAATAAAAATACCATTTTCAAAAAAATATAAAATACTTAGGAATAAATCCAACAAAATTAATGCAAGATTTGTATCCTGAAAACAACAATATATTTATGAGAGAAATTTAAGAAGATGTAAATAAACAGAGAGATATATACCATGTTCATGGTTCTAAATATTTAAAATTGTTAAGGTGGCAATTTTCCCCAAATAAATCTATAGGTTCAATGCACTTTCAATCAAAATCCCAGCCTTTTTGTAGAAATTGACTGAGAAGCTAATTTTAAAATTTATATGGAAAAGCCAGGCATCAAGAATAACCAAATGAATTTTTAATTTTTTTCCTCTTAAGTTCTTTAAAATATGTATGACTGTTTAAAACAAAGCCTTAAAACAAAGAGGCTGTCAACATAGATCCTACAGACATTAGAAGAATAACAAAAGAACACTATGAACAACGTTATGCCAATAAATTCAATAATATAGATGAAAAAGACAAATTAGGGCCCTAATCTAATAAGACTTGTCCTTATAAGAAAAGGGAAAGACATCAGAGGTATGTGCTTGCACAGAGAAAAGGCCATAGTGAGAGAGTGGCCATCTGCAAGCCATGGAGAGAAGCCTCAGGACATACCTGCCAACAACTTGATCTTGGATTTCTAGCCTCCAGAGCTGTGTGAAAATAGATTTCTGCTGTTTAAGCCACCCAACCTGTAGCACTTTGTTATGGCAGCTTTAGCAAGCCAATACATCAGCATAAGTTGAATATCAAAACCAGGCAAAGATAGTATAAAAAAAAATTACAGACCAATGTCCTTCATGGATATAGAGGCACAATCTTTAATAAAACACTAGTCAATCAAATCAACAGTACATAAAAAGAATAACACTATAAGACAATGTAGAATGTATCCCAGGAATGCAAGATGAGTTTAAGATTTAAAAATCAATGTACAATAAGTCCTCACTTCACATCATTGTCATCAATAGGTTCTTGAAACTGCAACAAAACTACATATAATGATACCAATTTTACCATAGTCTAATCAATATAAACAAGAGTTAAGTTCCTAGTCATCTCATCAACATTATAACAGATGACGTTGCATGAAACATTATTCAAGGACCTGCCGCAATTCACTGTAATAACAGACTAAGGCAAACCCTTAGGATCATTACAATAGATACAGAAAAAGCATTTGACAATGTACAACATTCATTCCTTATAAAAACTTTCAGCAAACCAGAAACAGTAGGGAGCTTCCTCAAATGAATAAAGGGCATCTGCAGCATAATTAATGGTGAAAAACTGAATTGTTTTCCCCTACAATGGAATCAAAGCAAACATGTCATCATCACTAGTCTATTTAATATTGTACTAGAGATCCTAGTCATTTTTAGAAGGAAAGAAAAAGAAATAAAGTAATTAAAATAAAAAAGGAGGTAAAATTGTCCTTATTTGCAAATTATATGATTATTAATGTAAAAAATAAATCCCAGGAAATCTAGAAAACAATTAGTAGAACCCATAAGTAAATCTAGTATGGTCACAGGACACAGGTTTCATACACAAGAATCGGTTTAAAGCAAACATTAAACATATATTTTTATATACTAACAGCAGCCTAATGGAAAATGAAATTTAAAAAGCCATTCCATGTACAACATCATCAAAAATAAAAAAATTATAACTAAATTTAACAAAAGATCTTTATATTGGAAACTGTGAAAACATGGTTTAAAGAAATTAAAGAGTACCTAGAGAGATATAGCATGTTCATGAGTCAGAGGATTCATATGGTTAACATAACAATTCTCCCCAAATTGTGGTATTAGTGAAAGGATAGACATATAGATCAATGAAACTGAATAAAAAGTCTAGAAACAAACACACACAAAGGTCGGACAATTAAGTTTGCAAACTTAATTGTCCGACCTTTGTGTGTGTGTGTGTGTGTGTGTGTGTGTGTGTACCAAGTGAGTTTTGAAACAAGTGCCTAGGTAATTCAATAGAGAAAGGGAGAAAGAGTAGTCTTTTCAGTAGATAGTACTATAGCAATTGGATATCTATATTTTTAAAAAAGAGGATTATTGATCCTAAAGTCACACTATATGCAAAAATGAACTCAAAATGGAACATAGCCTTATATGTAAAATGTAAAACTATAAAATTTATAGAAAAGTATATCAGAGAAAATATTTGTTTCCTTAAGGTAGGCAAAGATATTTCAGAGAAGACACAAAAAGTTATGAACCTAAGAAAAAGATGCCAAGGTGCCAGCAGTTTTAACCACCATTGCTTTTGCACCATCAATGAAAACATCAATATACTGGAAAAGGCAAAAAAATAAAAGCCTAAACTATTATGAGAACGGACCCCCTTGATAATTCTCAGAACCACCACCCACCCTCAACACACACACACACACATATATATACACACACACACACACACACACACACAGACACACACACACACAGGTCCTCAGGCCACACTGAGAACAGCTGTTTTGCAACTATTCAAAAGAATGAACTCTGGTGTATTCAACAATAGATGCATCACACAGACATAATGTTGAACAAAAGAAGAAAGAAGTCTGGCACAAAGGATAAAATTCTATTTATATAACTTCCAAGAACAGGCTAAAGTACTCCATGGCATAAGGAGTCAGAATAATAGTTATCCCTGGGATGGGGTAAAGGTCGCAAGGAGGGATATCACCCACATCTTGATTTAAGTGGTGGTTTGTGCGTTTTAGTGTATGGATTTTATACCTCAATAAAAATACGAGTATGAAAAGAAGGAATATGAACGAGTTCTTCTTTAATAGTTTTATATCTTTTTTCCTCCTTGAACTTATATTTCAATTCCATTTCCTTACAGAATATTACTCTAATGAAATATATTTCTATACACTAAAGTCTTTTCTTAAACATCCTCTAATACTTCTATGTAACAAAACCATAGGTATATTCCCAATCAGGTCAATTTCAGGGAAGAATTCCTAATAAAGTTGAGAATCTGGAAATTCTAGTTTGAAGATGATGGACCTTAATTCATTTGGCACTTCACACTGTAATAGTTAAGTACCTTTTTATCTATGTATGTCTTATTTCACTGCAAGGTTAGCTCCTTAAAGGCAGGGATCATCTTGGGTCTTCCATAGCGCAGGACCTGACCTGGCATACAGTAGTTGGTTTGTTGATTCATTTTTGCATTCATTCTTCATGGAATGAAGATTTCTTAGCATTTATATGTAAGGTACTTGCTAGGCCCTGGACATATAATGGTGAGTAGGTGCAGGGCTAAATAAATTCCTGTTGATAATTGATTGATAATTATCAGCTACATTTCAGAAAGAGTGTAATTCTCTTTCTCTCTTGAACTCCATGTGCAGGTGCACTACAAGTCTTATTAACCCTGTTGTAAAAATGGGGACACCAAGACACAGAGATTAATTAACTGACTTGCTCAGGGTCATGCGCTTCATCATGAGTTGAGCGAGGATTAAAACCCTTACAGGTTCTTTCCTGGACTGAGGTGCTGAGGGAATTCATTCAGATTGACTGGAGTTCACATTTCATTTAAATGCTCTCATTTCACTTCTGCTACATCCACTTTCTCTGACTCATATTTCAGGACCTGCAGTCTGAACTGGTTTACTTCCACTTCAGACACTGTCAAGATAAATTAGACACTGAGGGTCCATGACAGCATCTGAAGCAGAAGTACTGTTGGTAGAAAATATATAAGCAGTTTTATATGTCAATATAGTGTAGCACTTTTTTTGAGAACCTAATTTCTACTAAAAACAAAACAAGAATAATAAACCTGGGTGAATTTTAAAATTTGATTTTACTATACACCCTCAGGCAAGTATAGCCAAAGAAAGGTAGGTCACAGTAAATATGTTTACCTCCTGACAATATATCTATACACCACTCGGCTGAATAATGTCTGACAGGTTCCTGACTGTGAGCAGATATATGGTAACAACTCTGATGATACACAAACTTGCATCAGATACAGGCTCATTTTTGCTATATTCATCCATCCATAGCCTAGCCTGTTCAACTGACAAGGCAGGTTATTAATAAAATGCACTGTAACACAAGTGCATTGCCCTACACGGTGTTTATATTGTTAGAAACAGTAATTGTCTGAAACAATGGCCTCTGTGAAAAGATGCGATATGTTATGAGCTGTGTAACATCAAAATGATTTAGACTAATAATGGTAGTTGCTTGTGAAGGATTAAAACATGGGTTATGTTGCACCGAGCTTATGACTTGGCCTTGCTTTTAAGTTTTATTTCCATCCTGAGACAGTGTCCCCACCAGAATGCATATATTGGGTTGACGGAAAAGTTATGATGTATTTTTTCTATGTTTTTCATGGAAGACAGAGAACTCTTGACGTACTCCCCAGTGTCTCCTACGACACAGTGCAGTATTTGGAAGAGAATCAATATTTAATATGTTAAATGAAAAAAAAGAATGAATACAAGTTTAGGAAAGAAATGCACCAAGTTTCAGGTTCAAGTTAAGCCATTACCAGAGTTCCTCCAGGTTGTGATTCAGAAAAATAGAGTGGGACTCAACCTCCAGGAGATCAGTATTGGTGGGTAGGGAGAGGGCGAAATGGAAGCAGTTTGAAGTAAGTAGCTGAGGATACCACATGGCACTCCATTGCTGAAGCAGACAGAGAAGCCCTGAGTATAGAACCCTGTTAGGAAATGATAAAGTTTGCCCTTGGTCCTCACCTCCCCACTCTCGCCCTAGTCCACCCAATAGGATCTGAACAGGTTCTTGCATCTTTCAATCTGGATTCTCCTGGGAAAACAAAAGGGGCTTCAGATCTCTGATTCTCACTAATGGAGTGCTAGGTGGAATAACTTGCAGATTACTGCATGTGGTTCAGGGACCACTGTGAGAGGCTAGGATAAAAGCAAGGTCTTAAGTAGGCAGGCAGGGCCAGGTCCTGAAATGGAGCTGGATTACTTCTGCACTGAGGTAGTAAAGAAAGAACATAGGGGA
Source organism: Hipposideros armiger (assembly GCF_001890085.2). Taxonomy (NCBI): domain Eukaryota; kingdom Metazoa; phylum Chordata; class Mammalia; order Chiroptera; family Hipposideridae; genus Hipposideros; species Hipposideros armiger. The sequence continues at coordinate 8,155,600 of NW_017731362.1, forward strand.
AAATAGAAAAATTTAGAAATGATGAAGGAGAGTAGATACAGAAACATTTTGAAATAGAGGAAAGGAAAGACAAAGGAATCTTTTGAGGCCTAAACCACAGTCACTTTTCCTGATTTTTTTCTGGCAAAATTTAATGTTGTGTGTATGATACCTTCCCATGCACTCATGGAAGGTGATTTCTCTCCCCAGCACCAGAGGTAAATTATGTTTGCCATCATTCTTTTTACAAGTAATTAGTTTAGGATGTGAGTGTGCCACAATTTTGCCCAAAGGGACTTCATTCAGCTAGAGGCCTCTAGAAAGGGTTACCCTTCCTTTTTGTGAGAGAGACAGAAAGAGTTGGGAAACAATTTCCCTCTCCTTTGCTGGGTGCCCCTGACTGCATTTGACGCAAAGAAATGCAGAAGCAATGGTACAGCCATGAAGGAAGATGGCAGGAGAGATTACCATCATCAGAGGATGGCAGAACAGAAGGAAGAAATCCACTTGAGTCCTTGATAGCATCCTTGAGTTACTCAACTAATAAAGGAACCACTTTCCTCTGAACTTCTTACTTTCTGAAATAAATTCCTTCTTTTTTTTTTTTAATTTTTATTGGGCAATTGAGGGAGGGGAACAGCGCTGGGGGATCGGAGGAAGGGGAACAGACAAGTTCCTGTCCTTTTTGTTCTTCAGTCTAGTTGTAGAGGACGTCGCTTCACTGGACCATGTTTGTATTATTGCACTCTTCCTGGGTGAGGCAGATCAGTCGCTGGCCACTGGACAGCTGCTCACGGCGGCTCTTGGCAGCTCACACCAGCTGCCGGCCGCTCACTCTGGCTGCTGGCCACACACGGTAGCTTATGGAAGCCCACTGCAGCAGGGGCTGCAGCCTATGTGGTTGCCGGCAACTCCCGGCAGTCCAGCTCCAGGTCGAGTTGTTGTTCACCATCTTAGCTGTAGAGGGCAGTGTCACTGGCCCTCATGTGGGATCTGAACCAGGGCCCCGCTGCTCAGAGCTGCCGTTCCAAACCACCTCTTAACCAGCGCGCCACTCGGCTGGCCCATTCCCTTATTTTTCAAAAGCTACCTCTAGTCAGGTTTTCTGTTGCTTGCATTTTTGTTGATAGCTTGGTCTTTCATACTAAGGGTGGAAGCATGTGTTGTGAATGTAAAATGTACGAAAAGTTTGAAACGGATATTTCAGCTTTCACTTATAGCCTCCTTCCATCTTTTTTCCCTTCCTCATCCCTTCCCCACTCCTACTGGACTCAGACAAGGGCCAGGGGAGACAACACTGAATGCAAAAGGACCTCTCCCTTCTGTAGACTTAGTCTTTGTTCCTGGCTCAAACACACTGTTTGGCTCCTTCTTCATGGAGGACATGTTCTGTCCCAGGAAGCTTGTCAGTGACTCCAACAAACAGGCTGCTGGGGCCTTGCCCTATCAGTTCCACAGAGATATGCAAATATGTCTGAACCCCAAGCCACAGCTTGGCTCAACTGGGAAGCCCCAACCACAGCACCATTCTGTACCTATATCTAGCAATGCTCTGTGGACTTTGAGCAGAAATCGAGAATGAAACCGGCCAAGACTTAGGGATGGGAACTGGTACAGGCATGGGAGAAGGTCTGAGAGAGAACGCAGGAGTTAGAGTTGCTTTACTACATTATAAACCCCATGAAGACCATATAGCACGCAGCACAGAACTCTGCATCTACATAGTTTGTCTCAACAAAATTCAATTAAATTTAATTGAAATGACCAGATTATAAACTGAATGGTTAAATGGCTTCCTTTCACAGAATCTTCTGTTCAGAGGGTGCCTTTCAATCATCACCACCTTCCTCCTAAAACAAAACCTTCAATGTTTTCATCTCGGTTATGTAAGTTTATTTTTATAATATACTTTGAGATAGGGAGTCGTAGGAATAAGTTTTAACTTGCCAGGAAGAAGTGAAGACACAAAGAGATGATCTGACTTGGCCACCATCCCAGAGGGCATCTATGGCAGAGCTAGGATGGTCAGGAGTCCCTGTGGGCTCTTGAGCCATTGTTCTGATGTCCCTGTATGTAATTGTTTTGATAGCAATTTCCCTGGTTCTCTCTCACTGGCCTGCTAATCATGCATGTCAATCACATTCTGGATGCCATGGGCCTAAGGGTCAGCACAGTCTCAGGAGGATGCAATTCAAAAGAGAAAACAAGGCACAATAGAGTACTTTCTCCTTCAAGCGTGCATGTCAGTTGTAGCTTCATAAGTCTGACAATGTGTGCAGGAGAGAGTGTTGCTTCTCCCCCCTCCACCCACCCACCCCCACCCCCGATGGAGAAAGGGCACATCAAGTGCTCTGAACACAGCTGAAAACCCGGTGACAAATCCACCAGTTTAAGATCCTCTTAGTGGAGAACACTCAAGGATACTGCAAGAGTTCTCCACCCACGCTCTGAAGAATCAGAAGGAATGTCCTCTTTCTTCCTCCTCAACGGGAGTCTCAGTAGCTTCACTCCAGGCAGTTAGGCAAGCCTGGACGGCGGTGGAGCAGTACTGTAAAACTTGACACAGATGCCAATTACCCTTCTCCTACAGACCACTTGGCCTCCTGTCCTCATTTCACTTTCACTTTAGATAGCAGCATCAAAGGGCCCAGAAGACAAGGTCCAGGCCCGAACCTGGAGCAGGCCCCGGGGGAAAAAAGCGCGAGCGGACCACAGGGCGGGGTGGGCAAGGGAGCGTGCACGGGACTGAGCCTGTTCATGTGAGGCGTGGATTCTGGAATGTGCATGTGCGCGACCCTCGAGCACGGCCAGCGCGGCGCCGATTGGACGGGGGCGCGCAGCGGGGGAAGCCCTTGGCTAATCTCCTGCCACTCAGCCGGGCCGACGTCGGCGGGCCGCAGCGCTGCGCGCGGAAGGACAAATAGTCCCAGAGGCAGTGCTGCGCGGCCCTTTACGGTTCTGCTCGCCCCGCGGGGAGCTGCCTGAGCCCCGAGGCCCGCGCGGTGGCGGAGGCTTGGTGTTTGCGGATAGTCGACCCCCGCTCTCCCTTTGCAATCTGGCGGCTGGATGGTGCTCCCTTGGGAAAAGTAATTGGATTCAGGGCCCCCTGCAGCTGGAATCAGCGGAAATCTGAGGCTGAGCCTGCAGCTTGGGAGGGGCGGCTGGGGAGCAGAGGTCGGGGAGCAGCCGCCAGGGACTATCCCTAAAGTGGTGTTGGCGGGCTTGTCTCTGCACAGGCCGCGGTAGAAAGCTGGGTGGTAAAGGACCAACGGAGATTGCCCCTGGTGCCCTTTTCCTGGCGTGTGCTACTTGCCCCTCCAAGTTGTCATCATTATGAAATCCACCTGGTTGCTGATCCCCGGGAAGAGAAATATTTTGGAACCTTTGAGTCTTTCAGCCACTACCACTTATTTACTTTTTCACTCCGAGCTCTACCTGGAGCTGGGATGGAGAGAGAACACTGTCAAATCCAGGGCTAGAGATGTCTCTTCTTAACGGGTTAACTCAGGAGAAAATCGCATTCTTACCAGGCTCATCCCAGAAAGTCTTGCAAGGCCTTGCCTTAGCAGTAGCAAATTTAAATTCCTTTTCCTTGGAAGATGAAACAGAAGCGGAAGTCTTAAGCAGAGTTTTTGGCTGAAATGATAGGAATGTTTTAGGAATTTAAGTGACTAACTCAGCCCTCTGGTGATTTTTTTTTTCACGTCATTTACTACATTTCACTCGTTCATTCACTCATCATCAAACAAGCTTTTATGGAAGATTTCTGTGTGCCAGGCTGTGTTGTACTTATCATGGATACATCAGTAAATAACACGAGTCCCTGCACTCCTGGAATCTCATTACAGTTCCTTCAGTGGGGAAGACAGATGATACATTAACAAACAGATCTACAATATAATGGCTTGCAGTGATAAGTGCTATGAAGACAAATAAAGCAGAGTAAAAGGACAGACAATGATGCAGATGGGAGTAGTGTGTTGTTTTATGTTTTAGGTCTGTTGATCTAGAAGGGCCTCTTTGATGAAGTTATGTTTGAACAGTGGTCTGAATGAAATGAGGGAGAAAGCCAAAGAAATGACTAGGAGGATAACTTTCCAGGCAGAGACAAGAACAAGTGCAAAGGCTCAGAGGCTAGAGAGTGGTGAGTTTGAATCAGTAGAAAGCAAGGAGGCCAATGCAAATGCTATGCAATGAATAGGAAGAACAGTTGGAGATGCGCTGATCTGTCCAGTGCCAGATAGACCATGGTATGTGTGAGCTTAGCATTTGCTTCTAACAGCATTTGAAGCTTTTCTCTAAGCTATTTATACACTAAGGTGTCCTGCCTCTCTCTCTGTGTCTCCATGAAGCACTAGATCCACTTCACTTTGGATGCCAGTTTTCCCTCCTGGTCTGTAACATTATGTATTAGTTTCTGCTTTCTCCTCACCTTCTGGTACTCATCTACAACTGATGCTTCATCTTTCTTCTATGCAGATCCTTATCTTTAATGTCACCTTTGTCCCAAGTTGCATACTCACATCTTCAAGTATTTAACAACATTTCTAATTGGATGTGCTGCCATCTCCTCAATTTCAACAGGTCCAAAAACAATCTCACTGTCTTTCCAAATCATGTCCTTTCTCTCTCACTAATACCACTGCTCTCCCTGCCACCAAAGCTTGAATACTTAGATGTCATTGTTGACTTATTCCTTCTCTTTATTCCTTATATCCAACCAGTCATCAGGGCCTTTGATTTATCCTTTAAAAATGTCTTTTGTCAAATCCCTTCCTTTATCTCTACTTCATGGTCTTTATCTTAGCCCTTGAAGGCTGCCAACCAGGACTAGGTCAACCGTCTCTTTATGGTCTTTCTGACTTCTCTTTCTGCTCCAATCTAACCTGCCATAATAATCATCCTAAATCTTCACTTTTAGCACATCTCTTCTTGCTTTCATCGTTTCATGGATTTAAATTTAAATTCTTCTGACTGATTTTCAAGCTCTTGCCCCCAGTCTAGTTCCCCCTTCCCCTGTGAACCACTCTGCAATCTACCCCTTCAGTTTTAGTTAGGTCTCTTCCTCAAGTATTTTCATGTTCACTTATTTCTGTGTATATTTATTTATGGGTCTACCCTCACACAACTTAGTATTGATTCAGTAAGGATCCGTGGTTGCAGGTGATATAAAATCCAGCTCAAATTGGCTTAAACAAAGAAGGGAATTTATAGGCTCACATAACTGCAAAGTTCAAGATAGTTTTGTTAGACATGGCTTGGCTGAGGTGTTCAAATTGTGTCATCAAGATTTGGATTCTCCTTGATATGTTAGCTCTTTCCTCTGCTGTTGACTTCATTCTGAACCTCCACAAATGAGCAACCAGCAGCTCTAGTCTCACACTGTCCTCACTACCAGTAAGGTCAAGTGCCCATTCCTAAAACGATCACTGTTTCCAAGAGAATTAAATGCTCTGATTAGCCTGGACTGATTCACAAGCCCATCCTAGATCTTGAGTCCATCAGTAACCCATGAATGGCACATGATGATTCCACTTAGGAAAATAGGTGTATGGGTATCAGAGGAGGAGTGGACATGTCCTGGGTAATGGAAACAGCAGACATACCACACTTCTCTGTTCTTCTCTTGATGTCCCTAACCATTCTTCCTCTACATATGCCTTCAAAAATGTTTATGCCTACTCAATGCAACAGCATTTTTACCACCAAAAATGTACTCACTTCCTCCCCAGAGAGAGAGAGTTGATCCAAAGTTTCATCTAGTTACTATAGATAGCTCCAAGTCCAGGATAGCAGGGTAATAAGCATGTTTCTACATCATGCAGTGATACAGTTCTTCATGGTGTAGTAACCTAAGACTTCATGATAAAATTAGCTACAAAATACTTAAAATATGAGACAGAAAAATAAAAGAACAACTGCAATGAAAACTCATACTTGGAAAAATGACTCATAGCAAACACAGTGGTCTCCAATTCACAGCATATATCATATCTAGCTGGACAGAAATTGCAAGGACTTACTACCACGAGAGAGGAGAAAGTTCTTTGATCAACCCATCTGGCTGCCATATGTTCTATTCTTGGAGAATCTCTCATTCATTTTTCCTCCATGCCATATCTGTAATGCACAACGGGGAGGATAATCCTTCTAGGGACTAGACCTCCTCAGCATTCGGCTTCCTGATACAGTGGGGATTGTAAAATCATTTGCTATGGCGGAGATAACTAGCTTTTACTATCAAATAGTTGTGATTCTCTTCTGTTATGTAGTGTTGTTGCTAGAAAGTAGTTTCATATCCAGCGACGATGTTTCCCAGCTTCACCATTAATTTTGGAAAAGTCATGTAACTAATTATCTCCATTGGAATATGAGTGAACACGATGTGAATCACTTCTTGCAAATGTGGTGAAGAACAAGGTTATGACATTGCTGGCCTCGTTTTCCCCCTCTGGCTGTACTGAAAGGGCCCTAAGATCCTGGAGGATAGTCATGACAGAACCATGAGATTGAAGGAGTCTGGGGAGCTGAATGATCTTGTAAAAGACCACCTGCTGATCAGGAATACTGATATGGGACTTTATAAAAATGAAAAAATAAACATGTGTTGTGATGAGCATTACCTTTTATAGCAGTTACTGCTAATGCTAAGTAACCTAGCCTTTGTTCTCAGACTTGGAGTTTCTCTCACAATATACTTTTCTTTAGTTCTTAGTAACCTTCCAGTCTATTTACATTTGGCCATTCCATGGGGGAAAAAACTCCAAAGTCGGAGGTCATCTTAAATTGCAGTCTTTGAATCTAGATTCTAATGTGGGTAACAGGCCTTGAAAATCTCCTAGCTTATGGGCTCCATTTTGGTTTCTGCCTGAGAACAATTTGAAACAATTGAGTGTGTTCAATCTTACCCCAAGTGCCAAGCTTATTTATTTCTTGCTTTAACAGTCTCTTGGGGCTTTCCCAACCCTTAATGTCTCCAGATTATTAAAGTTTCAGTCACATTTTATTGCAACCAATAAGTAAAAATGGTCATTCGTAACAAAGCAATATTTTTCCTTCTCTGCCTTAGATAAATAAAGCTCAGTCCTAAACTTGAGTCTTTCTTATAGGACCTTACTAAAAGCCAACATGTAATAACTGATGTACTCTAATATCTGACCTTTTAATAACAGGCCCTTTTACATTTCATACTTGATAAGCACATGTTCTGAATCCTAGGGTGCAACAGGTGCCAGTTTAACCTATTATTTCACTATTGAATTTCCAACCCTGTATAGGTGAGGCCTCATCTGAACCAACTGATTCAACATTTTAAATCTTACGCTCACTAATTCCCACTCCTGTTACCAATTTATGAATTTTTAGAGCTATTTTAGTTGCAGGTGGCAAAATAGAAAACACAACTCAAACTGACTTAAGCAAACAAATAAATAAATAAGAGAGAGAGAGAGAGAGAGAAAGAATACATTGTCTATTGGCTCACATAACTGAAAAATTAGTGATATATTTAGCCTAAGGCATAGGTTGATCCAAGGGCTTAAGCAATGTCATTAGAATTCTATTCCACTTCATCTCTTGGCTCTGTCTTCTATGTTGGCTTAATTCTCAGGCTCCATATGGTGACTCCTGGCAGCCCCAGTTCACATAATCCTTACTGTGAGCAATCTCAGTGGAAGAGTACATGCCTCTTTCCCACAAGTGCCAGCAATAGTCTCCTTATATTTCATTGACTCTCATTAGAGCATATGGCCAGAGGAATCCAGTGGGTCAGGCCTGATTCACATGATTTACTCATGTTGTTGAGAGTGAAGTCCACTCTACCTAAAAGTTTGATGGAAAGTAAAATGGAAGAGGAAAATTAGGGTATGGTTCTCAGAAGAGTGAATGGGTACTGTGCTGGGTAGAAAAACCCAAATATCTCTCATTAGATACCAATGTATAGTGTTTACCAAGTGTTTCACGTGTTGGTTTTATCTCCTTCACTGGAATGTAAGTGTCTTAGGAACAGGAGCAGGTATTATATGTCTTGACAGTGTCAGCCCAGCAGGAAGTCCTTAGATACTGGCTGATTGATTGCCTCTTGTAACACTAAAGATTACACACTCCAAGAGGGTAAAAAGAGCTTAATAAAGGGATGATTTACAGAGGTGTGGGAAGGGCTAAGGGAACCCACAAGCAGTGGCAAAGCACATAATGACTGGTAACAATGGGAAGCCTGAAGCTTGAAGGAGCAGGGGAAGGAAACCAATCAGCGCTGTAGTTTGGAAGGGGATTTCTGAAAAAGGCTGTGACTATAGAGAAATGCCACCACTGCCAAAATGTGGCCTACCAAAACTGAGAATAAACACTTGTCCTTTTTTTCTCCCACTCTCCAAACTTCTGTTGGTGCTTCCCATTGACTAAATCCAACCAGAAGCTACAGGGCTTGGGTGGTACAGTTTGTAGCGGTCAGTCTGTAGAAGTTAGTACAGAGCAAGGCACATAGGATGAAAAATGGAGATGAAGGAGCAAATGGAAAATAACTGGGACATCCCTGCTTATAGACCTTAGAGCATCCCTAAATAAAAACAATTCATATTCTATGTTAAGCATATAGCTTGGATTTACCAGGAAAACAGAATTTTACCATTTCCAATAAGTTTGTCAAATATATAACTAATGTGGTTTAATTTGTATAGCATTTTAAGAATTTAAAATTCATGAATTCATAAATCATAAAAAGTCTTTTGTTAGCCTATGTAGTTAAAAAGCTATCATCACTGTATTGATATGGAACTCCTCAAGAATATTGTACCTGGCAATCCATCAGAAAGCCCTGGCACAGCACTTGTCAAATAGTGACAAATTTGATAAATGTTCTATGATTTGAAGAATGATTAAATGAATAAATTAAAGCATTTTGAGCCAGACTATAAATGGGAAACTAGATGGATTTTCCTTGTTACAGGTTGATAATAACTATACAACATCTACCAATCCTATCTCTTAAAGTCTGACATTGGCTTCTTAGCTGTTGACCAAAGTATTATCTCATAGAAAATGGAACTGCAATAAATTTCCTTTGTCAATCTTTAGAAGTAAGAAGTTCTATAATTAACTATCATGCTAATAAACTCACTATAAAGTCCATTTCAATTAAGGGACTATTATGGTTTTAACCTAAAACTGGGTTTCCTCATTGAAATGTAAAATATTGATATCTATATCTATCTATCTATCTATCTATCTATCTATCTATCTATCTATCTATCTATCTATCTATGTATACTTGCTTCAACATATAAACTGTCATTGTAAAATGTCAGTCCAAACTGTTTCTGTAACAGACTTTAGTTAAGCCAAAAATCCACACTTCTGGTCTTTAGCAATCGCATGTATATAGGGTTTAAACAGTTTACAAAATGCTTTCATATGTATCACCATTCATTTATTCATTTAGCAAATAGTACTGAGTGCCTACTATGTACTACACATAATCTCTGCTCTCATGAAATGCACAGTCTAGAGCAGTGTTTCTCAAGCTTCAATGAAACTATAAATCCCTTGAGGATCTTATGAAAATGCAGGTTCTAAGTCTGAGATATGGCCCAAGACTACATTTCTCAGCAGCTCCCAGGTGATGGCAATGCTGCTGGTCTAGGGCCCACACTTGGAGTAAGTAGCAAGTCTGATGGACTCATTCAATCCTCTCAAACAACAACTTCGTAAGATATGTATCAGTGTTTTTATTTTATTGTCTTGAATACCTACTATCTACAAAGCACTGTGCTATACATTGTAGATAAACAGTTCAATTAGACATAAGCCTTTTGGAAACGTACTACATACAATAGCAGGAAAAAAACCAAGCATAACATAATTATTAATGTATGTGTGTGTGTGTGTGTGTGTGTGTGTGTGTGTGTAGTTATATATTTCTATAGTTATATAGTATATACAGTTATATATGAAATATCCAGAAAAGACATATCTGTAGAGACAGAAAGTAGATTTGTGGTTGCCTGGCTAGGGGTGGGAATAGGGATTAACTCTGATTGGTCATGAAGGATCTTATTGTGGTGATGCAAATGTTTTAAAAACTGGATTATGGTAATGGCTGTACAACTCGATAAATTTACTAAAAAAATCATTGAACCATACATTTGAAATGGGTGAATTTTATGATATATAAATTACATACCAATAAAGTTATTAAAAATAATTATGATAGAATGTGAACACATGTAATAATAAACATGCAGTCTTCACCCTCTTTAACAGCCAAAGAAATGGAGAGCTCACAGAGGCTGATTTGCTCAAAGTCACCTAACTAGTTAATGAGAGGGTTGGCATATAAACCTAGTCCTATTAAGCCAAGACTAGTTATTGTCTGAAATCTTATCGCCAAAGGAGGCACAGAGATCTATGCCAGGAAATAGATATCTTTCCACTAAGTAGAGGTTGCACTTCTCTGAGAATCATCCTCACCCTGTGAGGCGGTGATCATCCTGAGTGCTGACCCATACACATACTGCCAGGTGACAGGCTGTGCAAGCCAGCTAGCTTCTGGCAGACCCTTTGGCTTCCTCAGGGTTCTTGAATTCCAACTGATTTAGTAGCAAAGGAAGTGGGAAGCTCATATAATCAGTATAAGGGGTGAGAACTAAACTCAGAGCTGTGCAGCCAAGAACAATGCCGCAAACATGCTGCAGAAACAGCCTGGTGAGAAAACTGCTATTACTGACACTGCTCAGTATGCCGGACTCTGCTCCCTTCCTCCACCACCACCACCGCCCTGAGAATTTAATTTGGCCACAACTACACTGTTGCAAGAGAGAGAACTGACTGCTATCCTTGCTACTTTGTGTTACCAGTTCTCTACTCAAGGCCATACAGGTGCTTCTGGTTGGCCGAGGGCAGGTCACGGGCCTGAATCCAGGTGCAAGGGAGGACCAAGAGAGGATGGTAAGGTATTTTACAACTTCTGTCAGTTTCTAGATTGTGAGAATTGGGCTTTACTTTCTTCCAAGACTCACTTTTCAGTGAATTCTCCAACCTCAGAGAATTCAGATGCTGGGCCACTAAAAAGCAACAGCAATGAAAACAGAAACAACAAAAAAAGACATTCATTACGGCCTTGCACAAGTGGTGGTTCATGGAGTAGCAGCATCAACGTCAAGCAGAATCTTGTTAGAAATGCAAAATCTCAGGTTCTATCCCAGATCTGCAGAACCAGGATCTTCTCTCTAACACGTGCCTGGGGTAACTTGTATGCACATTAAAGTTTTAGGAGTGTTAGTCCACATTATATTGTACAACATGTAGTTCTTTTTAATTTTCAAAGATCAGCCATTATTAGGCTCTATCTATCCATAGGGTTGCCAGATTTAATACAGGACGCCCAATTAAATTTGAATTTTAGATCAAGAAAAAATCATTTTTAAAATAAATGTGCTCCATGAAATTGGAACATACTTGTACCAAAAATTATCCCTTGTGTATCTGAAAATCAAATTTAACTGGGTGCCCAGTATTTTATCTGGCAATCACACTCATCCACAAAAGTCTTCCAACAATGAACAGACATGAACAAAAAGAAAGGGAAATTAATGTAACTGCTTATAGTAAAGCATTTATACCAGTTTTTTATTTTGGCATGATAAACGTATGATGAGAGCTCTAGCAGTTTCAAGCCCACTCTGAGTTCTGCTTTAGCTTTTAATACTTGAGGTCCCCTACAATTTGAAGACTGAATGTTCTCTTAACCCTGAATATTAACTGTTCTGTAGGATAAGAGTTCATTTTTAAATATACCTATGAATTGCAACTAACTGTATTCATGAGTTTTGACCAATAGCACCTTTATCCCACAGAAACTGACCACATGAATTGGGTATATAAAGGAAATAACTGGTGACAAACACTGCTGGCTTCCCTCTGGAGACTATTATTTCATTTTCTTTCTAAAGAAAGGGGTTCCTGCCTAAGTCCAGGAGTTTTAGAAAAACAGTGTTCAAACATACTGGTGTAAGAGGAAGATTGTATGATATATCCACTGTAATTAGAAGCATGACAATCAAAATGGAAATATAACTTCTGGTATTCCAAAATGTATACTGATTGCATTTGTTGGAAGATGGCTTACTTTACTTAACATTTTAGCCAGTCTAAATATTTCCAATCAGCTAAGTAGGGAATTTGGGGTGGCTGGGAGATGGTGACTTTCCTTTTGTAACCTTTGATAACCTTTTGCACAGTTATCAGTGAGACACCTCCAATACAGTTTATCAACAAAAATCTCCCAATTATCATACTCATGCCAAGCCTTATCTTATCTCTTGGCTCATGATGAAATAAATGTCTAGGGACTAGGAGAGGGATTGCAGTTCTTGAAGTAAAATACCCTTAGGGGCTGATGAGTGTTGGGACTAAACAGATGTAGTCTCCCCCACCGAGAAGTTTTTTATTGTGTTTGTTGCCACCTTTTAACTGTTTGCAAGCTCCACGCTAGAGGCAGATGTCTGTAATAACTGAATCATGTACCCTGATTTATGGGCCAGACCATAAATGGGCCAATTGACTAGCCTTTCTTTAAACATTAAATAATAGAAGAATTTTATAAGTACACCATTAGTCACTTAAACATGCTATTTCTATAAAATAGCTAAGTACTAAATTTATAATAGAGGGTAGTTGGAAACCACCTGAAGCCTCTCCTCCCCCAGTAGTGAACTGGTTAAATAAATAATGATATATGCATAAGATGCATGCATTACAAATCATCTTTTCCAGGGCTCCTTGGAGAAATGGCTGATTGTAGGTAGGACTTAAGCAGGATATAACAAGATGATCCTGGAACATCTTGTTGTACCAGAAGATAAGTATCAAAGACTTCTGGATCATGCCAATAGGGACTCAGGAGCTAACTTGAAGATGCTTTCATTGGTCAAAGAGGAGAAAGTTTGAGCATGAATGAGGATAACTATAATGGAATGAAGCATATTATATATGCTGTTCAGATTGAGGTTCTAAAACAAAAAAAAAACTCTATTGGTACCCTTGGAAAATGCAAAGACACCAACTCATTATTTTCAAAACTGGTAATTAAAAAGAACGAGTCAAGCATTTATCTCACTTTTCATATACAAATTGTACCTCAGGGTAATCTAATAGTTGATGAGAGGAAGTTTCTCTTTACAGAGTTTTCCAGCTAATAATAGATGTAGAAATGATAGAATATCATCACATTGTAATCCCTAATGAAATAATGCAACTAGGAACTGATCATCAACGATGGCTAACTTCACAAAAAGAAAGACAAGCAGACAGTACTTGCCTCCTGTATGCAACATCACATATGAAATATTCTTATCCAACTAGGACTGGGTCAAGGCTATATATCTAAATAATAATTTACAGAAAATCCAGGTGATAAAGGAAAATATTAAATGACAGCGGGAGAGTTACAATCAGACAATCCAGACTATGGAAAATCTTACAGGATAAAGAACACAATTTTGCTTTAACAAACCAATTGAAAGAGAAGGAGGGGGAGGGAAGCCATAGATTAACAGACTTAACACATATCAAACAATTCACTGTGTGGATCTTATTTGGATCCCAATTTAAACATATCAACTGTAATAAAAAAAATTCATGAGACAATTGGAGGAAATTTGATTTGAAATCATTATCTTGAAGAGATATATCTGCATTCTCATGATCACTACAGTATTATTTATAGTACCCATCTACATTCAGTTACTTCTGGACTATTTGATGATATTAAAGCATTATATAAACACTGTAGATGTGATAATGATATTGTTATTATATTTTTTTGAAGCATCCTATCTTTTAGATATAAATACTGAACTATTTGTGGATGACATGATTTGATGTTTGCTTCAAATTAACTGGAGGTGAGGATGGCTGAATAATTGTTGAAACTGGGTGGTAGGTTTAAGGGCATTGATTACACTATTCTTTCTACTTTTGCATGTGTTTGAACATTTACATAAAATAATTAGGTTTTAAAATTGTGTTTAGAATATGATCTCGATTTTAAGATTTTACTGGGGAATTGGGGGAGGGGAACAGTGTTGGGGAATTGGGGAAGGGGACCAGCCAAGTTGTTGTTCTTCAGTCTTCATTGTGGAGGGCGCCAGTCGCCATCTGGCTTCTCGTCTCCAGCTCATGGCCTCTAAGCTCAAGGTGCTGTGTTCAATCTTAGTTGTGGGTGGGTGTAGCCACCATCCCATGTGGGTGTCAAACCAGCAGCCTTGTTAAGAGCGCATGCCCTATCCACTGAACCATCTGGGCGGCAGCTCAGCTCAAGGTGCTGAGTTCAGTTCTAGTTGCAGGAGGGCATAACCCACCATCGAACAGGCAATCTTGAATCTTGTTGTTACACCAGCTGAGCCATCCTGCCACCTGTTGGCAGTTCAGCGACAGCTCAGCTTGGGTGCAGCATCACTGGCCATTGTGGGAATCGAACTGGTGGCCCTGTTGCTCAGAGGCTGCACTCTTAAGCCAACTCTTAACCAATTGAGCCACTCGGCAGGCCATGATCTCGATTTTAAGTTTGCAATATAAGTGCAGAGAACTAGTTCCTGCTTGAGCATATCTCCTTTTCCTACTCTCACTTTCTTACCCATTATCCAATCATCCTTATGTTTCAAATATGTAGTTCTTTTCTTTAAGTTCTCTATGTGTATCTAGCGCTAAATTAATTCAGCTCTTAGGTAGAGCAAAAAACAACATGCATTTGATGTTATTGATGGGCCAGTGGCATTCTTGTGCTCTGTCCTTCTGGGACCAATACTTTTTGAGATGGCCAGGAATAGAAGACTGATCTGTAGTGAAGAGACCCCTGCTTCTCTGAGAGAAGTTAAGGGATCCTTTGGGGATAAGCCTATGATTTTGATCTCATTAGCATTGTGAGCTCCATTCAAGTGTGACTGACAGTCACACAAGTCAATACAGGAGCACTTCAGGAGAGCCAAGTTAGAGAGTTTTTTTCTTATAGATTAGTGCTTCTGTTCTTGCAGAGCTCATCAGAAAAACAAATCGGAGCACTTTTGATTCAACAAATGAATATAATGAAGCTGTATTTCGAAGAAAACTGCATTATTGTGCTAAAAGAGAAATACAACACTAAATCGCTTGTTCAAATAAAAATGTTACTGAAGGAAATGAAAGTATATTCTAGATAATTATTAATGCTTTCATTTTCGCTTTAACCCTAGCTTAAGTCATATCTAAAGGCTAAATGAAGCCTCAGAAATGTGGAAAGCAAAGAATATTTATATCTTTGCCAGTTTTAATCCCACCAAGCATACTTTATTAAAGATTGAGTAAAATCAAGATGGAACACCATCATACCATTAGAAATAGAGTGGAAGAGGGTATCCAAAGACTGGGCAATAGTGAGCCAATCCCATCCAGTATTTTCTGTTAGGTTTCATTCCCAATTCCAGAGGAAGTAAAAGATGTTTAAAATACTCAATAGCATCCTTTAATCATGCTGCTTAATATAGTTTTAAAGCTTAAGGTAATATGTTTAAAGATTAAAAACAATTTTTAAAAATTCTGTAGGCTTATAATACAAATGAAACAAGAAAAATTATAGAGCAAGTTATTTTGGACTTAGAGAAGAATGTGCCAATCACTAAAACTTAATGTGTAATTACATAAAAATGCTGGTTTGGGGAAATTAGAAATTCAACAGATTGTCCCAAAATAAAATATTTCTTCAGTATGTGAGAACAATTGTTCCCTAATTTCTCTCAAATGAAAGTGTGAATAATTAAGTGCAATCTAAATCATCCAATCCATGTCAATCAATTCATTTTATCAAATCACCCAGGGGGATGAGCTCAAGACAGGCAACTTCCACTTGAAATACAATTTCTCATTTAATTAATAAACAATTATTGAGGGATTATTGGGGTTAGAGAGAAGATACAATTATTAATAAGAAAAGGAAACTACATCTTTTACCCCGGAAGAGCTCCTAGTTGAGAAAAACTGGGCATATGCACCTAAAAACTTGAGAATATTAACCATGCGGTCTCTTGATTTTTTGTAAATGTTAAGATAAACAGTAAGTTAATTATAATAGACAGAAATTGCCTAAGATACCAATGACTTGTACAAAAAGATTTATAAGATCTGACACGTGGTAACAGCTGAACTTGGTGTCACCTAGTATTTTTTCTCTGGGCTTTCCACCAGCAATAACTTTTGCTTTTAGTAACTATTTAAAAACAGTTCATTTATATGCACCTTCTTCCTTTCAGCATTGCTCCATCTTATTAAGTACATTTCTCCAATGGCCATTACCTCTTCAAGGTAAATATACGTGGTAGCCCATTTCATGTTCATCTTCAGCATCCTGAGGCATTAAGGACCTCATAGGGCCACCATTCTTAAGCACTGTTTCTCAGACTTTGGTGTGCATCCGAATCACAGGGAGGACTTGTTAAAAATAGATTGCTAGAGTTTGAGCTCTGAGCAACAGCGGTTCGAGTCCAGCCCGAGCTGAGCAGCCGCTGAGCTGCCAATAGGTAGCAGGATGGCTCAGCTAAAAAAAAAACAAAAAACAAAAATAGATTGCTAGCCCCACCCACAGAGTTTCTGAGATGGAGCTCCACTCACAGAGTAGGTTTCGGATGGAGCCCAAAGATTTGCATTTCTCTTAGTTTACATGTCATACTGACCATATTGACATGTCATCCAGGGACCATATTTTGAGAACCACTGTTCTAAGTGATATCTATCTGCTTATTCTCAGAAGTAAGAGAGGTGAGATCACAAGAGGAGCTGAAGAAGCCAAGAAAGAATTTTCTTACTCTCATGAAAATCTCAGACTTGGCTCTGTCTGTTCATATATTTAACGGCAATCTCTTCCTTTTGGGAGGGTTCCAGTATTCAGTGTCTTTATAACATAGGCAGCTGCTAGCACACATGTGCTTATATTGGCATGATGGAAGTCAGCTTACATATTCAGAGAGATGTGCAGGCTACACCCATAGATTAAGGATTAATTATTTCCAAAATAGGTAAGATAAAACCCAAAGAACAGAGAATCCTGTCCATATTAAAGTACATGTAATAAGTGCCTCCTTACCTCAACAAAGTAAAACTTGTACACCCTAAAAAAACAAGTATTAGAAAGCTGGTATATGATCAGAATAGGGAAGGGATGGCTTTTCTTAAAATAATTGTTGGGAGTGTTATCAACTACAGACACCAAGTTGTCCTTCTAGGTGATGAAGAATGAGGTTGTCACAAAGAGTAACAAGAATCACATAAAATCTTAACCTCTAAACTGAGAGTTCTCCTGGTTATCCTCATTTTCTTTCATCTCCTACTTTTCTTTCTTGATAATTGAGCACAGGTGAATTGAACAAAAGGATTAAGTAATTAAGTATAGATATTTAATTCAGAGTATTGCATTCAATAAATGATTAGGGACAATTGTATAGCCAACTGGAACCCCTACCTTACTCCTTACACTAAAATAAATTCCAGATAAGTTGAAGATTTAAACATAAGAAACTCAAACTACAAAAGTTCCAGAAAAAATTATTAGCGAATTTTATTTTTTATAGTATCAAAGGGAGATAGACCTCACTAAATATGACATACAACTCAAATGCCCATGCAGGATAAATACATTGGACTACATAAAACAGTTTTTTAAACTTGCATGTAGAAAACAAAGACAAATTACAAGTATAAATATTTGCAACTAACATCACACAGGGTTATGTCTGATATTATATTAAGAGCTCTACAAATCACAAAGGAAAAGACCAACAACCAAATGACAAAATGGCAGCTCTAACCATAGCCTGTTTTCTCGTGTTGCTCACTTCTGAACCAAAGTCTACAGGTGTTTAGATCACAAGTCTGAGTCCTGACTGCAAGGAGTCTTGGGAATTTTTGGCTCTGATTTACATGTTAGGGAGGCAAGAGTCATATCATGGCAATGCTTTTTAATACAGAAAGGCTTTTTAAAAGATGGTGGACATTCATGACTATGACAAATGCCCACTTTTGCAGGTTTTACTATGATGGTGGTCAGTAGAAAATTATAGATGCAAATTTAAGATTTATTTTTCAAAAGCCTGGCTACTTACTTGGAAAAATACAGCTATTTTGAAGACTAAAATGCCTTTTGTCTTTCATTTATTCTTTCAGTTTTTCATAAACCCAACAAGTGTTTATTAAGCACATACTATATACCGGGCACTGTCTTCTTAAGTGCTTAGAATACACTAATGATTGAACTGGGAAAAAATTTTGTCCCCATGGAGCTTACATTGTACTGGGATGTCTTCAGTCTCCATTGGTATTCCACAGCAGTTTTAGAACTTCTATTCCAAACAAGGACTGGTTCAGAGAGTGGAGCAAAATAAGTAGTATGGTATTTGTGAGCTTTTCAAGGCCAGTCCATTACTTGTTCTAGTTTCTAGGTAACTGCCTCTTCAAATCATGGCAAAGATATATTCCAAAAAGGCATTTGCTATTTGGGATGCTTCTCTCTCCTAGTAATGAATAAATGAGATCTGACTATAAGAAATATGTATATTGAATTTGACTATATCCAAAAGAGAATGTGATAATTAAATAAGAGGATTCTTTGCTTGCCAAAAGTTCAGCAGACACTAATGTTTTTGAAATGCTTTAAAGATGCTGAGAAAATAGAAAAAAAAATTGTATGTATATTTGCAGGTGATGCCACTGTGTGCTCTATCTGGGACACAGTTGGGTGTGTCTCTGTATCCCTAACTCACATTGATCCAAACCAGATAAAAGCACTATTTGGTTTAAAAATGATTATAGAGTTATTTTTTAAAATACTTTCAAATCATTAATTTGTTTATCAAATATTTTTTCTTTGGAATGTTTGAAGGCCTTGTTCCATTGCCCTCTAGCTTCCAGCATTGTTGTTGAACAATGGATGCCATTTTGTTTTTAGTCTTGTGTATGTGCCCTGATTTGTGTTCTCTCTAGAAGCTTGAAGGTCTTCCCTTTGCTATGTACTCAAATTTCCTGGTCACCTGTTTTGATATAGATCTCTTTTTATCCATTGTGGTGGGTACTTGGTGAACCCATTTAATTTGGTAATTCATGTACTACAGTTCTGGGAATTTTTCTTAGATTATTTCATTGGTGACTTCCCTCCTTTTTTGCCCTCACCTTTCTTTTTGGAGCCCTTATTATTTGGATTTTTAACCACCTGAATTGGTCTTCTCTTTTTGCTCTTCTTTCTAGGAAATTTCCTCAACTTTCCTCTACTCTTTTATCAAGTCCTCTCCCACTCTCCGCCCTGACCGCATGTATACCCTTCTGCCTTCAATTCTAAATGCTCTAAATGTCTCACATGATAGTGGCTTCCCTCAAACATCTGATAATCCTTGGATGTCTGCTCATACTTAAGAATAGGGCAACAAAATGCTGGTGGAAAACTCTGAGTGAATGAATGGGTGGGGTTGTCAGCTGTAAACTTCCTTGTGGCGTGATTTGTTTGGGCTTATAGTTGAGGAACCTCCCTTGTCAGTGTCTTCAGGTCTTTCCTCTTGGCTTGATTAGATTCCAAATAGACTTGTCTTCTAATTTCCTCCTTGGAGGTGCCAAAATCTGGGAGCCAAGTTGGTAAAGGTATCTGGGGGTCTCAGCTTCCAATATACAAATATTCATTTAATCCTCGTATCCCCTAGAGACCTCCTGTTTCACTATCTGTCGAGAATAAGTTTGTAGTATTTTACCTCGGCAGGAGGCTGGCATTTGTTTGCCTGACTGCCTGGAGTTGGGAAGGGAATCTGGGGATCTTATTGCTTCTTAAACAGATTGGCAAACAATCCTTATAGTACTTCCCTCTTTCCTCACTTCACTTCAAGAGGAATTAGTTATGAGTCTTTTGGTGACACTGCATTTTGTGTGTGTGTGTGTGTGTGTGTGTGTGTGTGTGTGTGTGTGTGTGTGTGTGTGTGTGT
>NW_017731362.1:8175638-8216840 GCF_001890085.2 Hipposideros armiger
TTTTTTTTATCACTTTTCCACTTTTACAGCTAAAAGTCTTCTTAAATTTTGTTGCTATTGTCCTCTTTGTGTCCCCATGCTTTTAATCCTTAAAAAGTCATTTTATGGCATGACATGACATGATATACTTGATTTACTTTAATATGGGGGTAGAAAAGTAGGAGGAAAATAGAAGAAAAGCCCATAATTATTAAATACATAGAGGTTCTTAATACTAGTCTGTCTACTTTTAAAAATAGGTTTGAATTTTTCTATAATAATAAAAAAACTTGCCACTTGACTTGATTAGCTGTCTCTTCCTTCTCTTTCTCTTTCTCTGCGCTTTACCAAATACTTGCCTTCTAACAAGAGATCAAGGTCAAGTCAGTCTCCCAAGAAAGCAAAGTCCATTGCTCTGGCTGCTTTTTCTTTTGCTTCTAAAGGTTTCTCTGGGCAATTCAGGTCTCCCTGATAAAATTGTATGTGTGTGTGTTTTCAAGTGTGTGTGTGGGTGCTCTTAGAAAGTAAGGTCTGAAACTATGCTGATGGAAGTCCTGTGTCTGCCTAATGGAAGGCTAAGGTGAATGGACTGAAATCTATTAGATTAAAAACTTGAGGGCACAGTGCATTTGGCACTCTGTTCCTCACAGCATTTGGCACCATGTCTTACATATAAGAAATGTTCATTAAATATATTTTAATAATGATTTGTTGATATTAACTTATACTATAGAAACAGTACTATTAATTATCACTGAATTTGTATTATTGGTTGCTTCTCTCTGAGCTTTTCAATAAAATCTTCTGGCTCTATCTAGCAAGGTCAGCAAAGGCCCAGAAATAAGTTACAAGTGACACAAAACTCCAGTTTTATATATATGTCAGGAATACAGGAAATCCATTGGTGAGAATATTCCCTTATTAAAAATGATACATGCAAAGGTAACATTACAGCATGAAAATAACCATATTATAATGTCAAATGATAGATTTAATTCCAGCCCCCCCTTTTTTGAGGGTCTACTACGCACTTGGCACCATGTTAGCTGTATGGTACAGATACATGGCAGTCCCAGTCCTCAAGGAATGTACGACTTAATGAGGAAAATAAAGTGTAAAATGATATGACCCTTAATAGCTATGAAAAACTTCACCATTCAGTCCCTCAAAGGAGTGAGGGAGCCCCTATGACTGAGGGTTTGGGTAGACAGCTATTTCTTCTTCCGAATTAGTTGTATGAAAAGAAACTGGCTCTCCTTTCCTCTTCAAAACTGTATAAATCCTTCAGATGGAGTTTCCCTTTTCCCCAAGGTTTCTCTTCAGTTTTACTACTGAGCCATCAAATCTTACCACTGGTGGGGCCTTAAAAATTTTAGTCAGACTTCCCATCTGATATTTAGGTATTTGCTATCAAAAAATGGCCATTGGACCATCTATATCGCTTAGAACACACTAGATTACAAATAGCAGAAAACTCTAATCCTGTTGGTTTAATCAATGAAGGGAAACCTGAGTTCAGAAGCTGTTTGATCAGAAAGGCTCAAAAACGTCACCAACGATCACATCTTTCTGCCCACACTTTCTCCATGTTTGCTTTATTTTAACCTGGCTGGACCTCGTGGTTGGAAGATGGCTGTCCACAGTCCAAGGGCTCCTGGGTTTTTTTCTCCATACAACATGCCGGTAACAAGCTTTTGGGGGGTTGTCTTTATGCTCCTTGATATTTTGAGCACATGGAGAAAAGGAGGTTGCCTCTGGAAGCTCTCTTGGAACATGAAACAAACAACTTTCCCCAAAGCCCCCAGCAAATCGCTTCTCTCATTGGCCCAAATTGTGTCATGTCCATTGCCAACCAGGGAATGGGACCATGCTGAGTTATTTAGGTTGGAATTATGTTAACTCGATTATACTGGAGCCATATACTCCAATAGGAAGCCAGGGCAGGGATGTGACCCTAAGAACAGGGGGTGTTTACCTAGGTAAGTGGGAGTGGACACAGAGGATAACACAGGATCTGGCACAAGGTCCAGGGTGTAGTCATTGACGTCATGGAAATCCCTACCCTGAAGCTACAACTGCCTTCTGCCGCTGGACAGCTCCGGCGGTAATAAAGTATAGTAATTGCATATTTGCAGGGAATCTATCTCCTTGTTTCCATGTAAGTCTGGGCTCCAAAGTCTCCTACTTGCCATGTTGATACCCTCAAGGCGTTGGCTGCTTCCTTCAATTTGTTACTTTGGATGTATCTCCTTTCTTCACAGTGTTTCTCTTGCCTGGATCTTTACAGCACTCACTGACCCAAAAGAGTGCAAACACTGACTGCCATTAGAGAAAATCTTCCATCTCCGAATCGTAAGGAATTGAGGTTTAGTGATTTTGTCTTCTCTCCACTCTGGGGCTTCTTCAGGCCAAGTTCAGAACTTGTGCCAATATAGTGGCTGTGCAACAGAGCCTCCCTGGGCCGTCACTGTCAAATGAAGGGACTGGCTTGATCCATTTCCAAGAACCCGTCCTGCTGTGCAGCTCGGTAGCTCCGAATGGCATTCGGGTGCGAAGAGGTTATTGTAGACGTGGGGACTTCAGTGAGTAGAGTATTTGGGAACCTGAAGCCCATGCTGCTTTTTGTGGTTTGAGGGAGTTTTTGCCCCTTCTGCATTCCACTCAGCAACAAATTTGACCAACCGCACCTACTTCAAGAGCCGATTGAGGTGGTCGGGGGGTCCCTTCCCAACACACGCATCTTCTGAAGCCCATCGCTGCGCAGCCTCCCGGGGCTGGAACCTCCGGGCCGCGCCGAGCGCGGGGGCCAGCGTCCAGCGCAGCTTGCTCCGGAAAGGCAGCCTTCAGGGTTCTGCGGCCTCGGGCTGGGTGGCTTGGGCAGCGGATCCACATGGGTCGCAAAGCCTTCTCCGCTGTTCCACTTCGGGGCCCCAAGGCAGGAGCTGGACGAGCTCAAGGAGGCGCCACGGTGCCCGCCGTCCGGCTCCTGGGGGCCCGGCAGAGGCGTCCTCGGCGGGCCGCCCGGCCCTGCTTCGCGGGGTGCCTGTGTCTCCAGCCCCTCCCCGCCGGCCCGACTCCGGCCCGCCTCACCCCACCGCGGGCTTTGTCCACCGGCCGCGCGGCGGCCCCTCCCCGTTCCCGCCGGCTCCGCCCCGCCCCCACCCCGCTGGCCCCACTTCCTCGGCGCGGGCGGCAGGAGCGGGACGGGGACGAAGGGGTTAAGCCGGGGCTCTTCCCAGCGCGGAGGGATCCGGAGCCGAGCCGAGCGCGGTGCTAAGGCCGTCTTAGCGAAAAAAATGTCCGCCTGAGGAGACCCACAAGTTCTATTCGGGGGGACCGCCAGCCCGCCCCGGGGAGGAAGGGGCGGCCAGGCCCGAGAGCCGCCTCACCCTCCCGGATCCGAGAGCTCGCGCGGGGCAAAGTGAATCGAGCCGCTGGGCGGTGCGAGGGGAAGCCGCAGCTCGCTCTCCCGGCCAAAGTGAACTTTAATCGGGGTGGTTGGATGCGAAGACGGGGCGGCAGGTAATTGCGGGCAGGCGAGCGGGAGGGGGACGCCGTGGCGGCGCTGGGGGCACCGGAGCGCCGCCGCGTCCCTGCCGGAGCGGAGGCGCCCCCGGCCCTGCGCCCCAACTCCGCGCCCCTTTGTACGGAGCGAGCCCGGGGTCCCCTCCAACTTGGGGAGCAGAGTGGAGGACGGAGGCGAGAGTCGCGGGCGGCCAGGCCCGCGGGCGGCGCGCTCGGCCTGCGGGCTCCGTTCGGCGCTCGGCTCGGGCTCCGGGGCGCGCGGGAGAGCGGGCTGCTTCGGTCGCCGAGCCAAGCTCATTGTTCGGCAGGTCCGGGGCCGGCCGGCCGCGGGCAGGGCAGCAAAAGTGGGAGGAGGCCGAGCCGGGGGAGGAGGACGCCCGGCGAGAGCGAGACTAGTTGTCGGTGTTTCTGTTTTCTTTCTAAAAACGCCTCTGGGACGCGCGGGGGGTGCTTTCCGAACCCCCGGGCCCGCTGGGGACGTCCGGGCGGCTGCGGCCGCAGATGCGGGCCTGCGAGCGGCGCGTTCGCCGCAACTTGTCAGTTCTATTGTTGCCGAGCGAGTGAGTCACTTCGCATCTCCCCTCGCCGCCGCTCGGCTCGCTGGACGCCCCCAACGTCCCTCACCCGCCCCTCGAGACCCCCACCCCGGCCGGGCCCGGCGCGCGGACCTCCGGGCGGCGGCGCGGGGTAGGGGGCGCCGGGGAGGGAAAAGGGACTGGCTTGGAAACTTGCGGGAGAGGCGGCGAGTTGCGGGAGTCGCCGCGTCGCTCCGGGTCACGCCGAGGAACGCGTGGATTCCCGGACCGGGCGCGGGCGCCCGGCTCTCTCGCCCCCTGCCTGAGCGGCGGGGGTCACCAGTTGGGTATTGAAAGTCAGCCCCGCGCTCTTGCTCTTCACCTACGTCCCTCTCCATCCCCTCGGTGTTCTCTCGCTGAACCTGGTTCTCCCTCTACCTTAGGACCTGTTAGAAGTGGCCGAAGATGAATCCTCAGCAGCAGCGCATGGCCGCTATAGGGACCGACAAGGAACTGAGCGACCTGCTGGACTTCAGTGCGGTATGAGAGCTTTCCGCGGCATCTTGGGGTTCTGCTGAGGTTTACAAAAAAAAAGGAAGAAAGGAGGTGGGGGAAGCGACTTGGAGACTAGGCAGCGTGAACTCCCTCTGCTTTGAGCAGTAGTTCTCAGGGCTGGAGTCCAGCTCCCCCAAGTTGGACACCTGAACTTTGATGTAATGTCTAGACGTGCAGATTTAAAACTTTATTGCCAAAGGGGTCATTTGATTTACCCAGCTAAAAGGAGAACAATGTAACCATGAGCTTTGGTTGAGTCACCTCTGACCCTGATGATTGTTAGGGATTTTGAACTTCATAGGAAAAAAGAAGATAATTTTTTCTTCAATGCTTCTAACCTTTTCTCCCTCCAAGGTGTGGTATAGTTTATGGTACCTGAAAGATGTCAGTTACAAGAAAGCCAGTTAAAGGCTACAATTTGCAGCCTTTAGAGCTAAGTACTTTTAGGATGCATATATATGTGTGTATATACACACATATATAAAGTACAAATGTGTGTGTGTGTGTATATATATATATATATATATATATATATATATAATATTTTTTACACAGGAAATAATCGAGTGACTTTAAAGTATCAGCTGAAACCAAAGAGCCCACCGTCCTTATTTCTAGTGGGTTGAATTCCTTTATTAACGGCTGTTAGGAGGCAGGAGGACCAATACCTACTTTATAAAAACTGTGTTATAGTGGATTCTTATTGTATGTAGTCGTTTCACTGGATATGATTCTGACTGTATTAAGTTGTAATGTAAATGTAATGAGACTAAGATAGTTAGAAAGTGAAGATCATGGACAGACATTTACCATTTAAACTTTATCTTAGAATCTTTCATATAAGTGACTGGGTCTTCAGGACAGAATATAGCCAGTATTTCTAAGTAGTGTTAGGAAATAGCGTCACTTGGTGTATTTACCTTTCTGGGTCTGAGTGTATATTTCCAGTTTCATTTTAACTTCCTTCTGAAATATAGTAACTAACTGATGACTGTTGGTTTGCAAGGAGCCTAGAAGAATTTCAGGACTAACAGATACCTTTGGGTTATTTTGCAGATGTTTTCCCCACCTGTTAATAGTGGGAAAACCAGACCAACGACACTGGGAAGCAGTCAGTTCAGTGGATCAGGTAAGATGATGTCTAAAATCAGAAACTCATATTTTGATGTTGTGATACAGTTGAGTAGAAAAGTATAAAGTATTCTAATATCTTCCTTCATTCCAGTCTTCATGTCCAGTTAAAATTATAACTAAAAACAAGCCTCAAATGTGGGCTGTTGCTCTAAGAATCCATTGACATAGCTATAAAAATTTCAGTATGGATTTAAAATTATTCTTCTCTATGAATTTTTGCATTCAAAATTGTCTTGTTTGAGTATAAGGGATTATATCATGCCTCTATATTTAGAAAAGCACTGGAAGAAAATGCTCTATGGTCCATGTGTGGTCTTTTATTTTTTAATGTTTATTTAAATATGTATTTTAAAATTTTGCAGAATTTCCAGCCAGTAGCATGATTAAATCCGGGGTTCTAAAGAATTGGTAAAACAGTATTTAATGCATATGAGAAGTGGAATTGTGTAAAGCAATAATTAGTAAGATGTTAATTTTAAAAGATGACCATTTTCTTAAAAGTCTGCAGCAAATTAACACTTTTGTGGACAGTTACTTAAAAGGTTAATGAAATAAAAGTTAAAAATAAGTGAATAGGAGTTAGATTTATTTTAAAATGATCCCTGTTAGATGACTGAATTCTCCTACATTTGGTACATTAGGATAATGTTTAGAGTAAGTTAAATTAGATTCCTATTCCTATAGTAGCACTGTCCTCTTTAAATTTACTTGTATATTTATAAGTAATCTGCTCTATTAACATTTATTCCATATTTCTTAAGTATGCATTTTTTTGTACTTATTTAAACTCATGATTAAAAAAAATTAAACATTCCATAAGCAAGGTCCATTCTAGTGTACAAAAGCTATACCTTTCTGTCTAACTTAGTTTTATTCCTAGTGTTCAGAGACAGAGATGAAAAAAACCCAAAAAAACCCTAAAAAATCTAAAGCCATGATAGTATCATCTTAAGAAAATCAGCTGGGTTGAAACTCGGTAATTCCTCTTTGAATGGGGACTTTTATTTCCCCTAGTAAATGATAGTTGATTTCTTAAGATACTGTGAAAACAAAACATCAGAAGAAGGTTAAATTAATAATCATTTTATCACTTTATACCACTTTACATTTAAAAAATGGTTATTTAAAAATCGTACGCTAACTTAATTTACTAAAATTCATTTTAAATGATGACATTGTAGCTTATGGGAAAAAGGTTACCATGTCGTTTAACATTTCAAATTGAGTAAAATAAAAGCACTTTGGATTGTAAATATCCTAAGGCTAATATCTTTAATCAAAAGAATATCGTAAAATGTCAGCCAAACTCCGACTCTTTTCCCACCTCCTTCCATTTCCTGGCAATCATTTTGAACATTCTTACTTTTTGGAAGAGGAAGAAAAGTATTAGTTAATGTAGAAGAAGGCTATATTTTCTTTCTTTACTACTGTTTTGAGTGCATCTCAATTTTTGCAGCTAATAATTCATTCTCAGGAACTTTCAAACTTACTTTGTCTAATACCTAGTAGATGCTTAGTATATTTCATTAAATAAATAGTGATATATTGCTGTTTCAGGCAATTCCAGCTTGAATTGTGGGAAATATATTTAACTGACATCTTTGACATCAAGGACATAGACTTCAGAAACTTGCTATTAGAACTACTGTCTGTTTTTAGAATAAGGGCAATTAATTTTTTTCACGTTTTAAAATTAAGGTCTGATTTTTGTAGTCTGAAATTAAAAAGTATATGTGAACTTGGTGTCTATTACAAGCATGGCTTTGGAGCACTTGTGGGTCCTTCTTTCTGTAGCTTGTCTTATACAGTGAAAAAAAAATATTTTTCTACATTGTAGAAGTGGTCATAGTATTTGATTCTTTGTAGTAGGAAATTTTTAGTTTTAAAGCTGTTAGACTTGTTATTTATATTGAAAGTTTGAATTTAAACACCTGTATTCGGTGAAGATAGTACTGTTTATCTGTGGTTTGTTTGAAATTCAGAAAAAAATAATTAAAAGCTGTGACCTTCAATAATAATTAGTGAATGGATTTAATTTGAGGGAAGGAAAAATGGCATGTGATTATTTTATATCAAAGTATATACACTGGTAGATATGGTTTTCCTATAGGCATTTGTTTTCTTAAAGGACATGACTAAAATAAATTGTTATAGCAATATTATTTTATTTATGTACTTTATTGATATTTGATTAATTTTGTCTTGATATCAAAGGATATGTAATACATCCTGATGCCTGTTTATTTGCAGCATGTAAGGATCTAAAGATCTGACTTTTCTTCTGAAGAGCTGACTTAAAGATTAAAGATTTATGTTTGTAAAACCCCAAGCCTTTTGCCTCATGAAAATTATAATTGTACAATATAATTTCCTTTCTTGATTATTTGTCCTTTTTGAGGATGACTTAATTTCACAGTGGGATTTTTTGAGAAGTATAACACTTGTAGAGTTTTTAAAATTGAAAACATATAGTATATGCTAGAATATCTGATGCTATGTTTTTAATCTTATTCCTAAAGCAAAACGAATAACTCGTATGATAGCTGACACTTCATCAAAAATCACTATGGAAAAGATGAATGTGTATTTACTATTACTTATTTGTCTTTAGGAGTCTGTTATAATACTATTTCTTCATCATGGTGTTCATTTTGTTTGCCTCACAAGACTGAATTTTTCTGCTTGGTATGATAGATTCTGTTAGGTGTTCTTAGATTGACCCTGAAGAGAGGTGTTTCTTTCTGTAGGAGATAAAGGTGAGGCACTGTGTTAGGGCAGTGCATAAGAGGAAAGCTTGTTGAAAGGATTGACAAAATGGAAATAGTTTAGGTGTTTAAATACACTCTTCCCTCCAACTTCAGAGTTTGACTGTGTAGAACTAAATTGTGATACTTGGTTTAATTTTTAGTAGTTTAAATGGTTATGTACTATCTGAAAATTTTCCTTTGTTAGTTTTTGAATCCAAGTAATAAGAGATGTTGGGAGGTAGTGGGATATATTTGTTTTGTGAGCCATCTGTATGTATTTTGTCTGTCTCTGATATTTCTATCTAGAAAGTTATATTAACTAGCAAGTAAAGATTTACTTTTCTGTCAAATCAGACTTTTGTAAAACTATAGATTTCTTCTTGCACAGGATTTTTGGAAATAATTTAGGAACTACTTTCTCTTACATTTTCATTCTTCAGTTACTGATCAATTTTTTTTGTGGGGGGAGGGGAGAAATTTTTTATATGTACATATAGGCTTTTTGAAAATGTTGCTATAGAGCCAGAAAAATAAATTCCCATTAAATTGGGTTTTTTTTAAAAGATTTTTATTGGGGAATTGGGGGGATGGGAACAGTGCTGGGGAATTGGGGGAAGGGGAACAGACAACTTGCTGTCCTTTTGTTCTTCAGTCTAGTTGTGGAGGACGTTGCTTCACTGGCCCAAGTTGGCACCATCATTGCGCTCTTCCCGGGCGAGGCAGATCAGTCGCCGGCTTCTGGACGGCCGCTCACTGCGGCTGCTTGCCCCTCACGCTGGCTGCTGGCTGCTGGCTACACACGGTAGCCCATAGCAACCCCCTGCAGCAGGGACTGCAGCCTACACCCGTCGCCGGCAACTCACGGCAGCCCAGCTCCAGGTTGAGCTGTTGTTCAGCATCTTAGCTGTGGAGGGCAGTGTCACTGGCCCTCATATGTGGGATCTGAACCGGGGCCCTCTGGCATCCCAAGCCAGTTCTTAACCATCACGCCACTCAGCCGGACCTTAAATTGTTTTTTAGTAATTTTTTTATTGAGTTAAATTTTTTGTTTTGAGATACTTGTAGATTCATAGGCAGTTGTAAGAAACACTACAGAGATTTGGTATACACTTTACCAAGTTTCCCACTAAGGTAACATTGCAAAACTGTAGTACAATGTTACATCTAGGTTGTTGACAAGGATGCAGTCAAGAAACAAAAACAGTTCTATCACCACAAGGATTCCTGGTGTTTCACTTTTATAGCTGCATCTACTTCTGAAGTAATTTTTCAAAAGTCTGTGGTAAGATTACTAAATACCTACTTATCATATTAAACATGGAGTAAGCTTTTCAAATTGCTGTACCATTATTTGAAAATACCAAGAAAAGAAAATCAAGAAAGAAACCAAGATTTACCAATATATATATATTTTTTAACTGAACTGGAGGGATGGTCATTTAAAATAGGGTGGAAACTAGGGTTGGCCTCTTCACTTAAGGTATTGTAAGGTTATGAGGAGGGTGTGGCTCATATTGTTCCTATCAGTGCTGAAATGTATAACTATAATGTGTAGTAATACACACTTGTTCATATTTAGTGCTGTTATTTGGGTAATCAAACCGTGTTAGACATTTGCTTCCAGCAAGCTGTAGTGATGAGTGGAGTAGCTGCAGGGCCAGCAGGCATGTGAGGGAAACTATAATATGTTAGGATAAATGCTGTCTGCTGTTAAGCGGCTCATTTCAGGTAAAAGGCTAGTAACAAAGGAGTCTTTTAGAGAAAATCTGTATATGAAAATACAAACTTGGAAAACAGAAAAATCAGAGAAAATTATAACCACGAGTATTGTGTGCTTTTCAGAATAGTTCCTGTAATGTTCCTTCAAGTAGTGATTGGCTTATAGTAGATTTGAAAAACAATTTGATTGGATCACAATATTTTAGAGAGTTGTTTATTAGATACAGCGTGGCATACGTATAATATTTTTATCTGTTTTCATTAACAGTTTAAATACAAGTTCAACTTTCTTTTGGGCTATCCTTTGATATATCTTTTTCTTTGCATTTTTAAATAATTCTCTTGGAATAGGAAGATAAAGATGAAAATACTCAACCTTAAATATAAACACAGTTGTTTTCACACTTTAGATTTAATGGGGTTATTTAGAATAATCTCTTGTTAAAGCCAGATAGTCTTTTCTGTTCTTAACAGTTTGTAATCATGCCTGGAATACCACTGCCTCCTTAGTGTTGTCAAAGACTTGGATAACTCTTGCCATAGGAGAATAAAGTAATACTGTTAGAAAAGGTCTCCTGAAAAAAAAAAAAAAAGACCATTCTGGACAGTGTGTGGGATACCTTTTTTTAAAAAAAAATAATTTAGTAGGACTGCTTTTGGCCATCACTTGAATACATTTTTTGGATGGGACTGTTGAAATTACAAATCTAATGCTTTTGCATTTAGGTGCTAAAATGAGAAGACAAACATATCACTTTAAAAGACTAATGAATGACTTTCTGCTTTATTAAATAGTTGAGCTATATTTATCTCAGATTTATCAGTTAACTGCATATTTATTTAGCATCAACTTTGTGCAGCCTGCTATTCTAATAGCTTTTGGGAAGGTGGGAAATGGAGAAGGACATAGACCAAAAATAGTAGAAGCATTGCATTATCTAGCTAGGAAGATAAAATGTAAAATTATGAGGTAGATAAGCTTTTGTAACATAAAAAATGTCAACAGCTCCACATTAATGTAATTTAAATTGAGTCCATAAGAATAAGGATATGCTGAGGAGTCAGGGAACTGGCCTAAGGAAAACTCAGAGATGTTGAATTTAGAGTTGACTTTTGAAGGAGAGATGAAAAATGAATGAGGGAAGAAAAGAACTGGCCTTCTAGATGTGGAATAGCATAAAGAGACCCCGAAATGGGAATTTGGCTTGCTTCAGGGGCCTATACATTCAGAGAAAGAAAAGCTGGTTTTTATTGATCACCACTTGAGCACTCCAGGAGGAGCTCATATTTATGTACTGTTATCTGGAGCCAGACTGCATGGGTTCAAATCCAATAATTGCCACTTAATAACTGGATGATCTTGGGTAAGTTACTTAACCTCTCTGTGCTTCTGTTTCTTAATCTGTAAAATAAGAATAATAGTAGTAGCTATCTTCATGGAGTTGTTACGAATGTTGACTGAGTTAATACAGATAAAGCTCCAAGAACAGTGCCTGGCACATAGTGAGCTGTGGTGGAGTGAATTGTTAGTGGTGAGGCAATAGAATAAGGAAAGCATTTATTTATTCCGGAGGCCGCTGTGCTAATCTAGGTATGAGCTGGCGAAGGCCTGGACTTGGTGTTAGTATAGAAAGTGGGAAGGGAAAATACCGGAAGAAAAGGAGTGACAGAATTTGAAGGATTGGATTTTGGTAGGTGAAACACATGACTGTGGTTACAGTTCTGGCATAATGGGAGGATGGTAGTGCTGGAAGGCATAAAGATGCTGAATGGTTTTGAGCATTTTCAAATCCACACAACCTGGGACTTTTCTGGCTGATTTGGGGATTTATGGGAGAAGAGTGCAGGAGATGAATTAAAGATGTTGGTTAAACAAATAAACAAACAAACAGCTCTTTTTGGCCTATAAAATTCATACATAGTCATCATTGAAAAGAAAATTGGAGAGCAGAAAAACCAACAAGGGGAAAATAACCCCACCCATTATTTCGCTATCCAGAGAAAATTGGTGTTTTATTTCCTTTTAGTCCTTTTTCCTGGTAGTCCTATGTTTGCAGAGTTGAGAGCTTCGTGATTTTCATTTTATGTTCTGCTTTTGAAATTTCACTTAATAGTATAAGCACTTTTTTCATGTTCTCAAAGATTCTTTATAAACTTGGTTTAAAATTGTAGCATGATATTACATGGAATGGATGTAGTGTAGTTTGTTAAATCAGTTCTCTTACTGCGTGACATTTAGGGATTTTGTTAATTTGCTTTTTGTTATAAAAAAAGTGATAGTGAACACCTTTTTGTACATGTATATATTTTTATCCACACTTTGGTTTCCTTTGGATAGACGATGTAGATTTGTTTTGTTTTTTTTTTTGTGCCTACAAGTTGTAATTAAAGCTAAGTGGGTGAATGAATACCCTTAGGGAAATGAACTCAGAGGGAGATAAATGATCAGGCCAAGGATTGATGCTAATGGTGGAGTTAGATATATAATACTAGTGACTTTTGTTGATTACTTAATGTAAAAATACAGATTTTTTATTAGTATATGAATGGAGTGTATGATGGCATTTGGTGCAGGTTTGTATATAAATGAGTTGTGCGGTGACGAGGGAATTACTGTCGTTCTTTGACTTGTGTTTATTGAAATGTAGTGGAATCTAATTGGAGTCAATCAGTGAGAGAGCCCTTGAATTCTTGACTTTTTACAGGAGAGACAGTGTAGTGTAGTGGGAAGAACTGGGCTCAGGAGCAAGACAATTGGATTGGAATTGGTGCTTTGCGATTTACTAACTGGGTGGCTCTAGGCAAGTCATTTAAATGATCCGAGTATACTGTTTCTCCTTTGTGAAAAGTGGATGATAATGCTTACCTTTAGAATCCTTGTGAGGATCAAATAAGATTATCTCTGTATATTGCCTGCCACACAGCTGCTTCAAAATTGGTGGCTACCGTTATTATTGTGGCACCCTCTTAAGTAATACTAATGATAATATTAATTATTATTAATAGTAACAATTATAACCAGTTTTATTGTCTGTGTCTATTGAACTTTTATATGCTAGGCGCTAAGCAATTTACAGGCATTATCTCACTTTACTTTGTATAAAATGAGACATTTCCTGAAATGATGGGTGAGGAAATGCATATCAAGGCAACATATCAAGGTTGCTTTTTAGTACCATAAAATTATATGTATTGTTAAAAGTCTAAAAAGAAATCAGGCAGAAGAGTAGTTTTGAAAGGTCATAAGGTTCCTAAGGACCTTTTATTTTTATAGTTGATTTCTTAATACTGTTATTTTGTAGACTAGATATTGTATAGTGCAGAACAGTGAGCAGAAATTTGTACACTTTTTGAAAACCCTCTTCCATGCTTTGGCATTGCCACTTGGATGTAGTATTTTCTTCATATTCCCTGTCAGCTACTTGAAATTCTTTCTGGAATGAGGTGTAGTCTCAGTAAATAAATAAAATAAAAATTGCGTGACCTGAGAGGGTAGAATAAACTGGGAGACAGATTAGAGAGAACGTTGAGTCTCTAGGGTAGGGCTCCTCTACTTTTTTTTTTTTTTAATTGGGGAGTTGGGGGGATGGGAACAGTGCTAGGGAATTGGGGGAAGGGGAACAGACAAGATGCTGTCGTTTTGTTCTTCAGTCTAGTTGTGGAAGACGTTGCTTCACTGGCCCAAGTTGGCACCATCATTGCGCTCTTCCCAGGTGAGGCAAATCAGTCGCCGGCTTCTGGACGGCCGCTCACTGCAGTTGCTGGCTGCTCACGCTGGCTGCTGGCTACACACGGTAGCCCATGGCAACCCACTGCAGCAGGGGCTGCAGCCTCCGCCTTCGCCGTTGCCGGCGACTCACAGCTGCCCAGCTCCAGGTTGAGCTGTTGTTCTGCATCTTAGCTGTAGAGGGCAGTGTCACTGGCCCTCATATGTGGGATCCGAACCGGGGCCCTCTGGCGTCCCAAGCCAGTTCTTAACCATCGCGCCACTCGGCCGGCCCTCTACTTTTTTTTTTAATGGGAGAGGCGAAGGAACATTCCCCTTGTAGCCTGAAGTAACATATTACAGTGAGCAGAAGAAATATTAAAAACTCATTGTGCATTTAACTTTCTACTCCTTAACATGAACATATTTGTTGTAATATAAATAGTTTTAATTAGTCATTGAGTAAAACTGACGTTCTAGTAAGATGCATTATGTTTAGATTATGGCATCTCCATGCTTCTGTTTTGCTGTGTTTCTTTGGGGTTATGGGCCAGAGTGGCGTGGGATGCAGGCCTATGTTATCCTTTCCTTAGTAAGAAGCCCAGCTCTAGAGCATATTCTTTAGCTGTCTTTATTCCTGGATCTTGCACCCATAGAAGTCTGTGAAAAGGGATCATTACATTAGAAAGAGAATGGTTTTGGTAGGGAGGAAATTGTTAATTAAAAACTGAAGCACAGAGAGATTTGTTAGTAATATAACTGTCATTTGAACCAGTTTTCTGTTTCCAGTTAGGCCATCCAGTAATTTCTTAACATACGCATACGCATGACTTGAGAAGAAAACATATTTTTGTAGAGAGAGCTTTTTTTTTTTGTTCTATGTTTAAAATGTGCTGTCGTGTTCCAGGTTAAAATTGTGCTCTCATAAAGACCACGGTGAGTCATCCAAGCTACTATAAGCTGATTGGGGACTTAAAATTCACCTTTAAAGATCACACAGAAATGAAAACTGATTAAAGATTGGTTACTAATTTTTATTTCATTGGGTAGTGACTCAGGGATGAAACCTTCAAAATAAAACAACTTGAGGTAAGGTGCAGGACAGAAAAAATATTACTTCTTTTTAAACTACTACTACCATATCTTACAATCTTTTTGGTTATTAAAAATGGAGAAAGTTGGCCCAACATGTCATTTTGTCAGATCTGTTTTAGGTGTTAGGAAAGTACCTGAATTTGAACTGAGGGAGTTCTTTGAATTTGAAAGATTATTCCAGTTACCCAAAGGAAGTCTCTCTGGAGGCAGCCTTTCTCAAAAGTTGTTGGTTTATTTTCTTCTGGTGGTGTTGCCAATGAGCCATCGTGAGGCTTTAAAAACGAGTAGGATCAATTCATGATTCTTATTCCACCGCTTTATTGGTGGTTAATGTAGAGAACACAGGTTGAACTTGCCTATGATCATGCACTCCAATCAGTGAGCAAATATGCTGCTGCTCTCAGCAGGTTGTGAAGAGTGATGGGGCACTGCTGGGATCCCTGCTAGGAGGGCTTCCAGGCAGCAAGCTTCTCAGTCCTGGAGGCATTTATTGTTTTGAGGTTGTTGGGGCTGAGTAAAAGATTTGCTGTGCCACTAGAGAAGGGAAAATTCTAGGCTTACTTTATAAACTTACGGCAGAAGCATGATTTAGTCACAGGTTAGTTTAGAGAATCTGAGCTTGTATTGGGACTCAGACTAGGAGTGAAAATCTTTGAGTTCCCCTGAGTTAGCAGGTCCCCTTAGGTTTTTGCTGTTTGGAAGCCCTCCTATGTCCAGCTGGCTTTGTCATCTGTCAGAAGCCCATTACCTATCTGCTTGGCATTGACATGCTAAGGTTTTGGAAAATGTTTTTCAGTGTTGGTCTCAATTTGGAATAAAGTTAAAGGGGAAAGTTGTTTCATGTTGAATCTCTTGGTGGGAACTTACAGTTTGCCAACGAGGCAAGTAATTAGAGCCATTTCAAGAATATCTGCTAAATAGCCTACCTGTCTGTTACCTAAGCATAAGCTAGTTTTTTTTTGTTGTTGTTCTAGGTGATAGCATAGTTTATTTAATATATGCCAAGACCACCTTTTACCTGCCAAAGGTTCACAATCCTTGATCTGCAATTTTGAAATCCAAAATGTCTGAATAAAAAATTTTCCTTTAAATTCAGCATAAACTATTTGTGTGGCAAAATCTCATTGAAGGGTGACCATTGACATTCTCTGTTTTACTAGTTACTGTATGGTTGCCAGGTGCAGGATGATTTTTAACATATGGTATATAGAACTCTATATTTCTTTCAAAAATCTGAAAAACTGAATTCTAAAACCCGCCAGGCCCCATGGATTTCTGAAAAGGTATTGTAGACCGTTCTGTCTGTGTGTGTGTGTCTCCCAGGTATTGTTTTCAACTCAGAAAGTTCTTTTTTGGACTAAAAGCCTATACTAGAGACTTGATTACTTTAAATATAGAAAAGAATTGTAGTGGACTTGTTAATATAAAGAAAATTCTTATTGGAATATAGGGTTTTAAGGCTGAACTTTGTGCTATGAGTAGTTTGTCTAATACTTTGATTTAGGGAATTGTTTTCTATTTTGAGAGGGAAAAGCACTTTCATCTTTTGGGCCAAGGAGTGTACAGATATTTTCTTGGTCATGTTGCATAGAAATTTTCAGGGTGTTAACAGGAGATATATTTACACACGTACATATATAAAACCAAATGAAAATAATTATTCACACACGTGTGTGCACGTACACATAAAACTAGCACTATATGATTATCTCCAAAAGGAAGCCTCAGCCCTGACTGTATCCAATTTTAACTGCTTCCTGAGAGCAAACAGAGAATCCTACCAACTTATCGTCATGAAGAAAAGGAGGAACGGAGGTATCGTTTCATAGGAGACAGACAATAAAATCAATCTTTGGTAGTTTGATTCTGTCCTTTTATATCTATTAAAAGACTTCATAGATTAAAAGCATGATGTTTATTCCTGCAATATACTCATTAAAAGGATCTTCAGCCTTGACTGTGGCCCTCTCCTAACCCTTTGGAGAGTACTTTCTAATAATGGCCCTTGAGCCACTGCGTTCTGCTCGGGCCCACTTCTACCTCTTTGAAGTACTTTTTCTTCTAATAAACTGCTCTTTCACTACTTTAAAAAAAGGAAAAAAAAAAAGGATCTTCATTAAAAACAAATTGTGATTCTAATGAGTGTATGAAAATTTTCTTAGGAGCCTGTCATTGACTTTGTCCCACTACTGTTTAATATAAACTATGAAAGTAGCAGTGAAGTGAGGTGTCATAAACTGTTTTGAGAGGCAGGAGAATTGGCCATTCTGATTTTTCTGGTTGCCTTGCAAACTTGTTCCCTGTTCTGTTCCCAGTGTTACTGTTTCAGGACTCATGATACATTGTTGAATAATTAAATTCACTTAAAGTTTGTAGGAGTTTGAGATGCTCTGCTGTAGGAACACAGAACAGGCCATACAGCCAGGGTCTCTCTTGACTTCACAGTTACATAACCTCTTTTGTTGAGCTTCAAGAGTAGTGCTGCAAGGAGCAGACTCCGAGTTTGACTTGGGAGGCTTGCCAAACTGTTGCATAGCAGTAGGACTTTGCCCAGTGAATGATTAAGGGTAGAGGAGGAGTCCTATTGTTTAAAAAAATCAATAATGATAAAAGTACTTTATAAATATTTACTCATACATCATTTACTTCATAATTCTTGTAGAAAGTTGGTAACCGTTCATTTCACGGAGGAAATAAAGAAATCAAGAGTGATACACATTTCTCTGTGGTTTCTTATTGCCCCTCAGAAGCAGCAAACTGATGAGTTGTAGTTGCACCTGCACTGATAACAATCTACACCAGGGCATGGTTTGTCTTGAGGAGGAATTTAATATCTCTAGAAATCTTTAAAATTTTGTTGATGTAACAGGAGGCTTAAATGGTGTAATGTTGATATTCTCCAAAAGAAAGTGCTTCAAGATTTATTTTTATTAAAAAGAAAACAGAATAATAAAAAACCTCCATAAAATGAAACCTTTTTTTTAGTATTGCAAGATATTAAATATAAGCAATGTAACCTGAAATGTCTGTAGACAGTGTAATTCTTTTTGTGTGTGGTCTTCTCATACCGTTCAGCTGTCGTCAGACTTTGTGCCTTGGGAAGAAGATGCAATTTGATAGGTGTAAGATATTGGGATATTCACATCTATTGGGATATTCACATCTATTATTTAGTGGAGGCCATAGAAAAGAATGGTTGCTCCATAGTGTGGAAAATTCTTTATTTTCACTTCCCCTTTTCAAAGATTTATTTAGTTATAAAGGCAAGTAAAAGCAGATGGAAAATAGTTATTCCAAAGGTAGTTTAAACATGTTTTTAAACATACAGAAGAGATTTTAATGCAAGTTGTTAAAATTTAATTTTGGCAACAGAACTTTCAGTGCATTAAAATGAAAAGACTTATGCTAACTTTTATAATATTGGGAGGGTGCTGGTAAGTCCATTTTGTATTATTATTTATTTAAAAGTAGACTAAGCTTTCATTATGTTGAACAGCATCTGTAGCTGTTTGAGAGTGCTTCTACTAATGCACTGTTTTATTTTTTTGGTCCAGTAGAATGGTTTACTTTAAGGTGGTAGAGAACAGATAGAGACACATTCTGGTATATTGGAAAGAAGAGGGGTTTGAAGTCACAAAGTTTTGGTTAAAGTTGGCTCCATCATTTACTACAGTTGTGATCCTAGGGCAGTATTTTAACTTCTCTGAGTCTTGTTCATCTTATGTCTAAAATAAGGAGTATAAACATACTGCCTTAAGTGGTTATGATAGTGGTCAAGTTAAGTAATTTTTAAGGAAATTCTTTCTAAAATGTGGAGGTTTGTGATTCTGCCTGAATATTAGTTGTCTTATTATGTTAGGTGGCATAGCAACTCTTGAAGGGACTCAAGTGCTCAGGTATGCATGAAGAGAGTGACTCTTCATGCAAATCTCATACATTTTAGTTATATACGTACAGTCATTTTTAAAGATTAAATCAGGTGATTGAGAGTGATGGTAGTCCAAGGAACTCCTTACAATAGGTAATCCTTAAAATCTTAGTATTCTTCAAGTGAAGAATACTTTTTGGTTAGGTGGAAGAAGTTAAAGCAATAAAATAAAAGAAACTCTCACACATATTCTTTGTTAGAACTCTGTTAATTATAGCCCAAACCATACAGTCCCAAAATTAGTACCCTTGAGTCCTTTATTCTCATCTTAGTTGTTTTAAATGCTTGCTGAGCATCTGTTGTAGTGACAAGGTTAACCCCAGGCTTAAGTAGGTGCAACAGCTGAGTAGTTCTTAGGAATAGCCTGCTTTTGCTTTGTTTGATGAGCAGTAATCTGAACAAAATTTTAGTGCCAATAAGAATCAGCCTTTAAGATTTAAAAGGACAGGATGTGGTGGCCTTGGTATACTCCTGAGTGAAGATGAGAGGGTGCAAGGATGAGGTTGGGAAATATGAGCAGAACGCCTGTCTGCTATGTGCCTGTGCTTCAAGCAGAGAGGGCTGATTTAGTCTCATCTATAAATGACAGGGTGTCAGGGCTTGGGGCTGTCTGCTGATTCTACTGTTTCTGGGTTCTTTGTGATTTGAGGAGACAAGAAGAGGAGGGCTCCCGCAGTTCCCAATATAGTAATACCTTGGTTTGTGAGCATAATTCGTCTGGAAACAAACTACTCATATTGCAAGACATCGCTTGTTTACCAAGTTAAAATGTATTAGAAATGTTTACTCGTCTTGTGGAACACTCGCAAACCAAGTTACTCGCAATCCAAGGTTTTACTGTACTGCCCTTTTCCATTTAGTGTGCTTGTCTGGGTATATAAAACTCCTGGCTCACCTTTTATTGGGAAATATTGGGGTTTTCCCTGACTCTTAGCATGTGTTTATGGGATTGTGTTGTTTAGAACTTTCCCCTTTATTTTAAAGAAGGAAATCAGCAAATCCAAATTTCATGGACCCGAGAGCCAGTAAGGCTGTTGGGGTTGCCTTGATGTGGGCTGTGGACTAGTCGGCTCCATAGGAGCTATTTGCTGATTATTCTTCAGGATGAGCCAATGACTGGGTTTGGGTGAGAAGGGTTATAGGATGATCGGACAGTCACTTGACTGGAATCAAGAAAGTTCTAGGACCTTCAGTCTGAGTTTCTCATTGTTATAATTCCTAATGCTTTCTTGAAAGATTTATATTAAATTGCAGTGCTATGAGAGTAGATGGTAGGTGAAATAGCAAAACTAAGGGAATTGATAGCGAGGATTCCTGAATATAACTTCTAAGAACCCTGGGGCCAGGTGAAGTAGCA
Source organism: Hipposideros armiger (assembly GCF_001890085.2). Lineage (NCBI taxonomy): Eukaryota > Metazoa > Chordata > Mammalia > Chiroptera > Hipposideridae > Hipposideros > Hipposideros armiger. Next base: position 8,195,899 of record NW_017731362.1, read on the forward strand.
TGTTTTTCTTTCATAGGGAATTGACTTCTGCATTCCTGCTGCCACCTCTGTAATCTGTTTTTTCACTACTGGACATTGCAATAGTCTCCTTAATTGGGCTTCTTGTTGCCAGTTCCTTTCTTTTTTAGTCTGTCTTAGCCTGTTCAGACCGCTGTAAGAAAATGCTGCAGACTGGGTGGCTTAAACAACAGTACTCTATTTTCTGACAGTTCTGGAGGCTGAAAGCCAGAGATTAGGGTACCAGTGTGGTTGGGTTCTGGTTCCGACTCTTCCTGGCTTGCAGATGGCAGCTGCCTCCTTGCTACGTTCTCACGCAGCCTTCCCTCATTCAGCGGGTGAGCTAAAGGAGGTGTGGGGAGAGAACGTTTTGGTGTCTCTTATAAGGGCACTAATCCCAATACAGAGGCCCCACTCTGATGACCTCATCTAACCCTAATTACCTCCTAAAGGCCTCACTTTTGGATACTGACTTTAGTAGATGAATTTTTGGGGGACACCTTTGGTCCGTAACACAGTTCTCATATTTAAAAAATATTTTCCTCCTCTGATTTGTCTCAGAGTCTACATTTGTTCCCTGTTGGCTATCAAAACAATCAAAAGTCTCACCTTGGCATTTAATTTCTTTAATAATCTGATAGAAATTTAGGTTATCCCGTTTTACACTCACTGCTTCCCAGTATGACTTGTATGATCCAGTTATACTGGTCTCCTTAACTGACCTTCTGCCTCTAGTTATTATTTTCTCCCAAACTGGAATACCTTCTAGCTTTCTGGTGCTGCTTGAACCCCCTTTCCTAGAAAAGGAAATCTTTTGTAGCCATTTCAATTTATAATTTTGTAAAAATGTGGCTTCTAGATATTTTAAAGACTCTTGGGTAAAGGAAAATACAAGTTTTTTTTTTTTGCTCCTGAAGACAAAGCTATAAGGTTAATATACATGGCAGTTATAGCCAGTAGATTTTGTGTCCAACCAGTTATTGTAGCTGGACAGCCTCATAAGTCTAATTCCATAAATTGAAAAGAAGACTGAAGCCTACTCCTGATGAATATTGAACAAAGGATTTCAGTTTATAGGAGTTGTACTCTATGATCTTTGAGCACTTTTTAACCCTAAAATTCTTTAGAATACTTTCACCTTTTAAAAAATTCTATGTAGATTAGCCAGATTATAAACTCCCTGAAACAAAGATAGTGTTTTACACTTGTTTTTCTGCAAAGTACCCTATTTTGAAGTCAATGCACACCTGGTAATTTACTGTTTTTAGGTTTGGGGATGTGTGATAGGTAGGTGGAAAGAAAGATTAAATTCCTTAAATTAAGTTTCCTAGATTAAAGTTCCTAAATTGCATTTTTCTTTTCTAGCATCAGCTGCATGGTGAGGCTTTAAGGAAGCTTGAATTTGTGTGGATTAACTGACTGGAGACCTGAGGTGTTCATTTATTAGCATAAATAAATTGCACCTGTTCTCTTATTTTTTCTGAAAAGATGTCGGTCCATGCAGGATCCCACATTTAAACATCAAGGATAAGCTTGAAATGCCCAAGTGGTAAAGCCATTGAGGTTGTATGTGAATACAGCTGCCTGTACTGAACCACAGCCAGCTGTGCTCTGAAAAGTAGAGAGAAGTGATACTTTCATAGAGTTTTCTTTTCACAGGGTATGTGTCACTTTTGTTCTTTAGTAATGTTAAATTGTGAGGAGACTGGGTTGTCTGATTCTGGGATTGACTGGGTAGAGGAGCTCTGTTGTGGAAGGGCCATAGGAACCATTTTACCCCATCTAGGAATCAGTTGATGGCCAAATCCTTGCAAGTGATACTTTTTCAAAAACAGTGCTGATTTTTGCCAATTGGGTTGAGCCATAGAAGAGAGGTTGCATGATCTAGCATTAGAGTAGATGAAGAAACATCCATAAGAGCAGAAAAAGATGATCTTATTTTAGTGGAACTGAGTCCATTCACCTGCTTGCTTTGTGATAGAAAGGTAAACACCAGCGTTTACTTAATGCTTCTAAATCAGCTTCAGTTTGAGATTTTGGGCCAGAGCTGCTTTTGTCAACTGTAGAAAATACGTTGGCTTGGTATTTTGAAGGTAGGCTACATACAGATCTAGACATGATGTCTTTGGCAACTGTATCATTTGTTTGTTTGTTTGTTTGTTTATGTGTTTATTTAACTAGGAATTTAGTTGATCACTCTGATGTAATTTTGAGCTAAAATGTTACCCCTCATACATGGAATTTGGAAAAATCTTGTTTAGAGGGAAACATCAATGGAAGGTTAAGGATTTTTTTCAGGAGAGATCTAGGACTGGATCAAGATGGAGATATGATCTGGATGATAAAGATGATAAAAATTCTCATCTCAGTAATCAACCTCAACAAACATTTTCCATTGTAAGCTTCTTACTGACTTAGGCCACTTTATTTGAGCTTTTGGCTGCTAGACTGCTATTTTATGTCTCAGTTCTCATATAGCTTACCTCTGAAATGTGTAGAATATATTTTCTTGTGTAGTCTGATATAGTGATTTTTTAATTTCAAACAGTAATGTTTATTGTGTGTAAAACCTGCAGATTTCTGAGGTGCCACCTTTATAGACTTAAGGTTGATTTTTAGTTCTCTGTAAGTGCCCATTTACTCCCTGTGAAAGGAGCAGGTTTGCATATATTCAGTGAGTCTAAAATGAGATAATTGGCATTTTTATTATTTGAATGGAGGCTTTGTATTTTTGAATTCTGTGAAACAAAGCTGTGTTTGTAAACACATTTCAAAAATATAAATGACACTTTTTTGGTGAAGATGTTAACGGAATAGCAAGAAAGTTCAGAAAAAAGGAGCTTTTGTTAACATTTAATAATAATCTAACTGTTTTCATTGACTATCTCATTGATGTTTAAAGAGTACCTGGTTTTTAGAACTTTTTTGAATTGAAAATAATCTTCAGATTGGATTGTGGTAGGAAAATATTTTCTTGGTATTCAATATCCTATCCTAGTTTGGGGTTTTCAACTATTGTCTTTGTTTAGAAGAATGTATCATAAGCAATGCATTTCAATGTAAAAATAGTCTTGGGAAACTCTAGGAAAGCGTCTGTTTAGTGCTCTGATGCAAGATGAACAAGTTGCTGTGGTATTGGACCAATAACATAGAAATATTTTGGTTTGGCTCAGCTGGTTTAGGTGTAAATAAACTGCGAAGTGTTCAGGCAAAATCCAAAGTGAGTCTTCAGATTTGTAAAATAAAGTGGTTAATTTTATATCCTCGTCCAATTCCTTCTTGTTTTAAAGGTTTATGTTGGCATTCTAATGAAGTTGTGTGTTCAGGTATGAAAGTATTATTTCTAGAGGAAATGTATTATATCTATTTGTAGTGTGGTTTTCACTAACCTCCTAGGTAACATGGGAAGGAAGTGTTAAATTTCACATTAATTTAGAAGCCTTTATGTAAGTGACTGAAAATGTTTTCTTTTATTAAGTACTTTTGAAAAACTATAAAAATATAAGCCAAAGCTAAAACAATCTAAACAGCATAGAAAGGTATGTGGTGGAAAATTAAAGTTCTTCTGGTCATTCCTTCCTGTTCCCCATTCTGACTCCCTTGGCAGAGATTCACACTGTTAAGTTTCTTCTCAAAGTTCTTCACGCATATATAAACGAATGTGTGCTTTTTTTTTTTTTTTTTTTACACAGTAGGGAACAGTAGTTCTTTAACTTCACCTTTTCACTTAACAAGAGAGGGAGTGTAGGGGATCACTACATAAAGGGCATTCTTGAGCCCATATTGATTTTAATACGATATTTGATTTCCTAAAATATGTGTAAAGAATTGACCTGTAATAGAAAGTAACTTAATTGTACAATACATATGACTTAATGAAGCTTGAAAACCTCCAAAGTATTGGCATTTGTTGGTAGTCTTAAGATTGCAGTTTCACCAACTTAATTGTTCTCCTCTTTAAAACTCAGAAATGAGTTTTATTGTAATAGGAAGCATTCAATAAGATATTAGTTCCTTATGTATAGGCCCTGTGCACAGGGCACACTTTTACATGAATTATTTAACATAATTTTTATAACTCTTTGAGGCAGATTCAGTTTCACTTACATTTTTGCAGATGGGGACACAGGCTTCAGGTGGTTTGAGTAACACAGCTGCTAAGTGGCAGAATCAGGTATCCAAGCAGTAGTAGCTAGTTATTCAGATTGTTTTTAAAAAATAGTCTCATGGACAGTTGTTTTAATATTCTGTTATTAGATATCACAGTTATTTAATATCAAAATTTGGTGAAGTAAATTATTGTTAAAACGTGTTTGATGGAGGGATTGGCTCTTCCCTGGTCCCAAACTCAACAATGTAGTAGCACTATCGGGGGAGCTTTTAACAAATACCTATTCCTGGTGCTCCCACTCCAGATAATCTGATTACATGGATCTGGGGTATAGCCTAGGAATCTGAATTTTTAACAAGCTGCACCTTGATTCTTAAGCAACCAACCTGGCTTCAGTTAGTTTAGAACCACCAAAGTGTGTCTTTGTTTTAAATTTATGAATATGAGGTTTCAGTTCTCCACTTGTTTTCTCTCTGAAGATAATGAACCATTATTTTGTAAAAACAAATGTGAAACTCGAAGTTCATTGAATGATGTGTTCAAACAAAGCAAAACTTCACCTTGTTAAGCTGTATTATATCATGCTATAAGGATTTATTTTCTTCATAGGGCCGCTCTGTAACTGAAGATCAGTTAAACTGAAGACTTTATCTTGTCTCTTGCAGAGGCGAACACTTTGGAAACATTTTGTAAATCTCTAAAGTGCATAAACTGGAAAACAAAATTAAGTGATCAAGACTCAAAAGGCTCTAGAAATGGATTGTCAGTTTCATTTTCAGTTGAGAGCAGGATAATACTAATCCAAAGAAATAATTGTGGATTTGATCTTTTGCTTTGTTATTGCTTTAAATGTTGAGCCTAGATTACGATGCTTCTAAGACAAGAGAATTCAAATGTAAATCACTTGGTGGCTTTTATTTTTTATATATTTTTCTGCTTTTTGGTAAGCCTAGATATAAGAAGTAAAAAATTCTCTTGCTTCCTTTAGAAATCTACTTACTGTGAGCCAGAGCAGAAAGATTGGCAGTCTTTCTGGCATTGTTAATTTTTAGTGCACAGAGTATTTTCTTACAATATTGTCTTTTGTGAGCATTCCTACCATGGGGATAGTGAAGTTAACAAGTCATATTAGATTCAACAAACACTATTTACTAAGTTACATTAACTACAAAATAATGGGAGAAATAGAGAGATGAATATGATAAAATCTGTGTAAAAAGCGGTAAAGTTACTCAGAGGAAGGGGTTGATTCTTCCATTTGATATATTAAGGGAGACTAGAGGAGATGGAATTTGAGGAAAAGATTGTCTTAGGGCACAAAAAATTGGGGAGAAGACTTTCTAGAAGGACATAACATAAGCAGTGTCTTAAGTAGAAAATGGGCATTGTGTTCTAAGAATAGTGAATGGTTTAATCTGGTGTAAGTATGTGTGTGTGACTAGATTCTTTGCCTTTCCATATAAATTCTAATCAGCTTGTCAAATTCTATAAACAAAGCCTGCTAGGATTTTGTTTGGATTTAGTTAACTCTATGTGCTTCAATTTGGGGAAAGTTGACATCTTAACAATATGAATTTTCTAGTATATGAACATGGTGTAACTCTACTCATTCAGATCCTCTGTAAATCTTCCTTGGCAGTATTTTGCAGTTGCAATATAGAGGTCTTGTGCATATTTTGTTGAATTTAGCCATAAGTGTTTCATGTTGTTTAATTTTATTATACATGGTGTTTAAAGTTCTCACAATTGTTTGTTGCTGCTGTATAGAAATAAAATTGGTTTTTATATATTGACTTTGTGTCCTGTGACCTTGGTAAATTAAATTCACTTATTAGCTATAATTTTTTTTTTTTCTCATTGGATGCCTTAGAATTTGCTATCTATTCAGCCAGGTTGTCTGCAAATTAAGACAGATATATATTTTTCCATTCTAATCCGTGTATCTTGTATATATTTTACTGACTTAGGATACGACTATCATAGTAAATAAATAATGTTAAATAGACTCGGTAAGAGTGGATATCTTTTTCTTGTTTTCAATTTTAGAGGAAAAACATTTCAGTTTTTCACCATTAAGATGATTTAAAGTGAGGTTTTTGGTAGATGTCCTTTACAAGGTTGTGGAAATACCTTTCTAATACCAGTTTACTGAGTGGTTTTGTTGTTGTTGTTGTTTTAATCTTTATCATGAATGTGTTGAAATTTTGTCAAATGCTTTTTCTGAATCCATTGAAATCAGATGGATTTCTTCCTTTGTTCTGTGCATGTAGTGAATTACATTGATTGATTTTTGAATGTTAAACCAACTGGAATAAATTCTGGAATACATTCTATGTGATCATGATGTATTATTTTTATATTACTGAATTTGATTTGTTAATATTTTGTTAAGGATTTTTAAAATCTGTATTTATGATAGATATTGATCTACAATTTTCTTTCTTCTTTTTTTGGTACTGTCTTTGTCTTGGTTTTGGCATCAGGATCATGCTGTCCTTATCAAATGAATTGGGAAGTGTTTCCTTGCTCCTCTTTTATTTCCTGAGTGTGTAGAAATGATGTTATGTCTTCCTTAGGTATGTAACAGAATTCACTAGTGAGACCTTCTGGGCCTAGTGCTTTCTTTATAAGGTTTTACATTGTGAATTCAATTTCTTTAGTTGATTTAAGGCTGTTCAGATTTTCTATTTCTTTTGGATCAGTTTTTGTAATTGTGTCTTTCAACGAATTTTTCATTTCATTTGTTACTAAATGTTTTGACCTAAAATTATTCATAATATTCCGTTAGTCTTTTATTATGTATAGAACATGTAATGTTTTATTTTTCCCTCTTGATATTGGTAATTGTGTCTTTTTCTTCTTAATCAGTCTTAATAGAGTTTATATTTATCCATTTCTATCATTCTTCATTCCTTTGGGTATATTCAAGTTTCCAACTCATCTCATTTTCCTTTTGCCTAAAGAATTTCCTTCTATTGCAGGACTTTAAATTTCTTATAGTGCAGGACTGTGGACAATGAATTCTTTTTATTTTTGCTGGTCTGAAAAGGTTTTATTTTCTCTTTATTTTTGAAGGATATTTTAGCTGGATATGGAATTTTAGATTGACTTTTTCTTTTGACAAGTTAAAGGTCTCTATTGTCTTTTTGGCTTTCATTGTTTCTCAACAAGTCTTCAGTAATTTTTTGTTCCTTTCTATGTAATATGTTTTTTTCTTCTGACTGCTTTGAAAATTTCCTTGTTTTCAGTAATTTGATAATGAGATTCCTATGTGTGTATTTGATATGTATATTTATAGTGTTTTATCAAATTTGAAAACATTTTGGCTGTTATATTGTCACGTTTTACACATATGTTAGCTTTCTTGGTATTATTCCACAGGTTATTGAGGTTCTATTGATTTTTTGCAGTCTCCTTTCTCTTTATAGTTCAGTTTTAATAGTTTTTACTGTGTCTTCAAGCTACTGATCTTTTCTTTTGTAGTATCTAATTTGTTGTTCATCCTATCCAGGAAATTTTTCATTTCAGATACTGGATTTTATTTCTAAAAGTCCCTTTTTTTTGTCTTGCATCTTTTTCCTCAGTGTTTCTGGTTTTCTTTTAAATCATTGAGCAATTTGTGATAGCTGTTTTCAAGTCTTTGTTTACTAATATTATCACCTTTTTTATTTTAGGCCTATTTCTACTGACAGATTTTTCTTCTGGTTGTGGGTCACATTTTCTGCTTTGCACATGTCTGATAAATTTTTATTAGATTCTAGACATTGTGAATCTAACATTAAGTGTTTGGATTTTGTTGACTTTTAAAGAATGTAGGACTTTGTTATGGCAGAAGATTCAGTTACTAGAGATCAACTCAATTCCTTCAGTCTTGTTTTTAAGCTTTTTTAAAAAAAATTTTGTTGGGGAATTGCGGGAGGGGAACAGCGCTGGGGAATCGGGGGAAGGGGAACAGACAAGTTGCTGTCCTTTTGTTCTTCAGTCTAGTTGTGGAGAATGTTGCTTCACTGGCTCATGTTGGTATTGTGATCATTGCGCTCTTCCCGGGTGAGGCAGATCAGTCACCGGCTTCTGGATGGCTGCTCACGGCAGCTGCTGGCCACTCACGCTGGCTGCTGGCTACACACGGTAGCCCATGGTAACCCACTGCAGCAGGGACTGCAGCCTACGCCGTCGTCGTTGACTCACGGCAGCCCAGCTCCAGGTTGAGCTGTTGTTCAGCATCTTAGCTGTGGAGGGCAGTGTCACTGGCCCTCATATGTAGGATCCGAACTGGGGCCCTCTGGCGTCCCAAGCCAGTTCTTAACCAACGCACCACTCGGCCGGCCCTGTTTTTAAGCTTTTTAAGAGTGGGTCTAGATTAACCTCTATGTTAAAAGTAGTTTACCTTGTTACTAAGGCATAACCCTTCTTAGGTCTTTACTGAATGCCTCAACTTTTCAGTGTTTACACACTACTCTACTTCCAATTTAAAACATCTCCCAGTCTTGTTTGAGCTCTGGGAATGGTTGAATTTACAACTGTTCGTCATTTTTCTGGCTGCCTTTGTAGAATTTTACCATATGCTTGAGTAACATACTCAAGGGAACCCTATGCAGATTTCTGGAGATCTTTCTTTGCATAGCTTCCTCCTCTGGATCTCTGCCCCACAAATTTCAGCTGCCGTTGCCTCTGACTACTCTGATCTCTGTCCCCTCAACTCAGTGGTATTGCTTTGCTCTGTTTGAGATCCCCTTCCTGCATAATGATCTGGAAATTGCATCTAGTCAGGAAACCAGGATAATAGTTGAGTTCACATAGTTTGTTTCTCTTTTCTCAGGGATCACAGTGTTACAATTTTTGTTTTCCAATTTTCTAATTGTTTGCAGTGGGAAGTTAAACTCAGTCCCTGTTACTATATCATGGCTGAAATCAGAAATGGTCCCTTTTTAGGAAGTTAAATGTGGCTAAGAGAAGATGTGTAGTAGGAAGCGTGGAAGCAGGCTTCTTGAATAAGAGCAGTATTCCTGAAGCCAGGACAGCCATGTAAGTCTTATTAGATGTTACATTGCATTGTAAGCAGTGGCCCTGGAGGTGTGTGAAACAGTTGAAATGACAGCTTTGCATGGAGCAGAGCTGGGTGAGGCTACAAGTGAGAGCGTGCAGATGTGGAATTGATAGAACATCATCTTAATTAAGTTAGTAGTGTGAGGTGGAGTATGCCATCCAAGATGATGTCAAGATTTTTATTTTACGTGATTTATTTATCACTGTGGAAGTGAATAAGCCCTATTCGCAAGAATATCATGAGGCCTACATGAGATCATGCATGTGAAAATGATTTCTAAATGACAAAGCAATATACAATTTGAAGTATTGTTTACTGCTGAAATCCATCCTCTGGATCTCTACCGAAGAAAGAGCCTGAGTAATGTTGCCCTGGCGTCGTAGTGACCTGAAAACTTACTGTAACTCTAAAACATCAGAATTCACCTTCAGGGGAAGTTCTCTTCCTCTCTTAGAAGAATTTAGTCTGTATATGAGAGTTTCTTAGCCTCAGGGCAATCTGTATAAGATAGGTCTTTAAATAGAATCCCTTGGCTCCAGAAGAGACTGAGAAGACAAAGGGAGTAAATACCAGCAGAGCAGTAAATACCAGTAGAGCAGTAAATACCAGTGACATTTTGTGGAAATTGAGGAAGATAAAAAATTGTTCTCAGTGGTGCAATCACCTCAGAATGAAGCTGAGGACTGAAGCTTATGACAGAATCAGCTCAGAGGTCATAGCCAAAAGTATGGAGGTGACAGCAATCCTTAAGGCTTCTGTAGAATATGAACGTGTTCCATTATTACAAGCATTACCACGCCACCCACCTTCCTACATATTTCACTTGCACTCATCTTCCTATATTATTAGAGAGAAGAGAAGGTTTACACTTTTTTGTGGTAAGGACACAAAAAGTTCCACTCTTTCCCCAGAGAAATGAGACAATAAGGCCCCCAGTACAGATTACCTTGAAGTCAACAGATTTTCTCTGTTTGATTTCTCTTGATTCCAAGCAGATTTTTGTTTGGTGATTTTGCATGGCAGAGGTTGTCCAATTTTATGACTTCCAGAAATGGTCATTTTCACAGCACCTTGAAAAGGCAAAACAGTTGTTACCTTTAAAAATATCTTTATTCATTCTGTTAAATTATATTCGATGTCCGTTTATGATTTTAAGTATTTAGTTTTCATCTCTAAGAATCTTGAATTGTGTCTTTTTATGTCTTCTACATTTTTAAATTTTTTGAACATATAGAATAGTTTATAATCCTGTTTAATATCCTGGTCTCTTGATTCTTACGTCTGTGTCAATTCTGTTTGAATTTAATTGATTGATTTTTTTTTCTTCTGTATAGTTTGTTCTTTTCTGTTCCTTTGTATGCCTTGAAATTTTTTTATTAGATTCTAGACAGTGTGAATTTTACCTTGCTGGATGCTGTATATTTTTGTATTGCTAAAAATGTTCTTGAGCTTTGTTCTGGGATGTAGTTATTAATAAATTACTTTGAAACAGCTTTATTTTTTCTGGTCTTGCTTTCTAAGATTTGTTAGGTAGGTCCAGAGCAGCGCTAGGTCTAGGACTGATTATTCCTCACTACTGAGGGAATCTGTTTTGTGTACTGTATGTACCAAGGTCCCATGACTCATGCAGTTTACCAGTCTGGCTGCTGGGAACAGACACTTATTGGCCCTGTGTGGAGTGCCTGACACTGTTACCTTTTATCCTTTGTGTTATTTTTTCTTTGTTTCAGGTAGCTTCCTCACATGCATGTGATATGATCAGTACTGAGGAAGCCCTCTGCAGGAGTTGGTTTGCTCTCAGTGCTGTCCTCTGGTTCTCTGTCCTGCTCACTCTTTGAGGTCCATGTCCATGTTCTCAATTCATGGAGTCTGTCAGTCTTCATCTTTATTTCCCCTCCTGTACCTCAGCCTGGAAATTTGCCCAAGTCAGTAAGTTTGGCCATTTGTAGGACTCATCTAATTTGTTTCTTGCCTCTTAAATACCACTGTCTTTTGTTGACTATTGTCCAGTGTCTTAAAAATTGTCATTTATTTTCCCTATTTTATATTTTTTTCAGGCAAAAGTGTTTTCTGATCGCTATTACTCCCTATTATTTTCTTTATAGGAAGCAGAAGTTCAGCCTATTTAAATTAGTTTTAAAAAAGAAAATTCAGTTCCTCAGTTGCACTAGCCACATTCTAAGTGTTTAATAGCCACATGTATCTAATGGCCACCATATTGCAGAGTACAAATATAGAAATTTCCATCATTGTATAAAGTTATGCTGTATTGTGCTGCATTTGGCCATGTATTATATACAGTGTGCTCATATCTATAATAAAAGCTTACATAAAACTGTAATTAGATTTATGTTTTTAAAACATAAACATAGCTATTAAGTTTATGTTTAACTTAGGCATATGTATTTCTATTTACACAAAGAAATCTAGCTTTTTAATTTTGAGTTACCAAGTTTATATTACTTATCTGGTGGATTGTGAAATTAGGAATGGGTCTCAACTTAAGTGTTTTTTCTCTATGTTATGCCATCTCTATATTGCAGGGTGAGAATCCTCTGGCTTATTGGGTTATGTCTTATTTTGTATTTTTTGGTTTGTTTCTTGTGGCAACTATCATTCTGATTGATAATATTCCAGTCCTTTGTATTCCCAAGTCTAAGACAGTGTCTGGCATGCAATAGGTACTTAAATACTTATTTATTCAAAAAAGATTTGAGCACTTACTATGAGCGTGGCATTTTCTTTGGGCTATGGGGATCAAAGACTTTCTGCTGCAAACTTATGAGTATCCACAGAGAGGTTATAACACTCTATAAGTAGAGTGAACCTATATGTTGAAAACTTAAACTGTATTTCCAAGTCACTACCAATTGAGATGTGGAATGGCACAGCCGAGCTGCCTTATAATCTTAGTGAAAAGTGGTGCTCCCCTTTTCCTAATGACTATCAGAGCTATTTCATGCAGAAAGCAAAGTCTCTGATGGTTTGATGAGAACTGTTGAAGAGCTGGGTTCATAAAAAATGGAAGCAAGGATCATTTTTATAGAGAAACACCTTCCACACATAGGAAACCATTTTCTTCCAAGAGTTTCTAATCATTGTAAATTGAGAAATTGGGGACAGTTTAATCAATATTTAAATTTATTTTGAGCTGGCTGTTGAATCTACTTAGTTGTTAAGAAAAAATTTCACATTCAAATATCAAATGATTACTTTGTTAAAATGGTTATTTTTATTGTTTACCATTTAATAAAATTGTTTAAAAATAAGTCATGTTTTGGTGATGGTGCAAACAAATATTGAATTAGAAGAATAGACTTTACAGGTATCTATTTCAGTTGACTTTGATCTTAAAAAGAAATGGCAAGATTAATGTTCAATTTTTGACATGGCATAATCTGAAAAATAAATAGCTGCTGTAAAATATAATATATATCTGTTTTACAAATGAAATCACTATCTGAGTTGTAAAAATTGAAAATTTCGTCTTCAGATGTGTAATTTATTTGTATTCTGACTTATCCCCAAAAGAATTTGAGTTGGACTTACTCACTTGCTATAGAAAATAAATGATGAAGTTAAAATTTACTAGCTAGTAGTATATATTCTTTTTAAGTGATTTTATTAATAATAACTGGCTTAAGGAATTTGATTGAAGTCATTTTTGCAATAGTCTATTTTAAGTAGTTTTAAAAGTCTTACAATTGTATGGAGCAAAATTTAGGCTTTCTGAGGTTTGCTTTGATATTTGAGGTATTTTAATAGCTGTATCCAAAAGTACTTTTGTTAACCCAAAGCTATTTTAATACCTTACCCTAATTCTTTGAAATATAAACTAATTTTTGAGATTAGAGAAAACCATTAGTTCAGTAAATAAGTGCCTACCATATGCTAGGCATGCGCTAAGTGCTTTGAGGACAATAAAGATGTATTGTATATGGTCAGTGTAATTCCATATATCTAATAGAAAAGCGAATACACACACACACAATTGTAATACAAATATAAACCTTTTTAGATTCTTATAGATATATTAGAAAAAAATACCTATGAAAAAATTTTTATTGTTCTGTACACCTGAAACTAATAATAAAAAAAAATAAATTAAAAAAAAGATTGCTGTTATATGATAGGTACTGTCATACCCTTTCAAATACTCCTAAAATTCTCAGTTTACAAAGGTTTAATGCAAATAAAGCTTTTTAACTTTAAGAGTTGGGTGTACCCTACTGTAGCATTAAATAATTTTAGAAAAGATTTCTTGGTATAAATGGGGATTATGTATACAGAACTCTTACCATAATATACAGTCGTTCCACTTAATATTGGCTTGGCAAGCTTTGAAAATGAAGCAATATGTATTCCAAAATGTTTGAGCCGCTTAGACCTACTACAGCGATCTTCAATTGTGGCAATTCTGTCTTCTCACATACTTCCCATCCCCCAGGAATATTTGGCAATGTCTGGAAATATTTTTGGTTGTCATATGGGGTTGGGGGGTGGGAGTGCTACTGGTATCTAATGGGAGAAGCTAGAGGTACTGCTAAGCATCTTACAATGTACAGGACAGCCTCCACAACAAAGATGTCAGTGCTGCTAAGATTCACAAACCTTGACCTAGTATACTGCAGTGACTATGGGAGTCTATATTATCTAAAGGGAACAACATTTTATGGAGTAGGGGCAAAATCAAACTGGTGAAGAATACCATTAAAAATTTATAATGTAAAATAAACTTCATAGAATCTTTAAAAAAAATTTTTTTAATGAGTAAATAAATGGGTTCACAAGTCTGTCTTTTCCTCCTTGTATGCGTATCCAACCTTATTGTTAAAATAGATACAAGACTATAGTTATATTTGTATAAGCAATCTTAAAATCTTACAGTACAATTATCTAGCACAGTGTACTCAAACACATAGTTTGCTCACATAAGTTAATAAATATTCGGAGAATGAATGTCTATGAAAAGTGTTCTTCTTGAGGCTTTGTATCAGTAATAGCTAACTTATAATTTCCATCATTTTTAAACTGCAGGCCATTACACATCAGTGGGTTGAGAAAACATTTTGGGGATCTCACACAGCCTGATAAAGAAATGGGAAAGAACAGAAGCCATGAGAATGTATTATATGCACTTAGAGGATTGTTTCTATAAAATTTTAGTTCATTATATAAATATACATTTGTCTACACTAGTTGGTGATACAAAAATATATTTTAACAGTGGATTGTGGTAGAAAGAAAAAAAACAACTTCGAAAGCCACGGCTTTAGTAGTTAATTTTAGCTGCTTTTAAAGTGCTACTCTATTATTTTGTAAGGTATGAAAATGATTTGATTTTCATATCTGATGTGTGATGGGTTTGGTCCTTGTTGATGCTGCTTTGCAAAATGCTAGTCACTGTGGTTTAAACTCCGCTCCAGAATTTTCTGCATTAGATCAAAGGGCTAGTGCAACTTTTTTTGTTCTTAGTAGCCTTTAGTCTTTTTGGTCAATGACCTTTAACTCTTGATAGCTTCCTTTAGTTGGCATTGGAGGCAATTGGCATTTCTATCCTTATTAAGGAAAGGATCCCAGAAACATGAAGAGAGACTAGAATGTAATTATGTAAAAACAAAAACAAGAAACACCATATCAAACAAGAGAAAATTCAGTTAATGATATAACCCATCTAGGCCTCAGTTTGAAAAGAAGAAGGAGGTTGTTACTTGATCTCTCAGGTTACTTTCTGATACAGATTTGGTACTCTTGAGACATCTTTACTTCTCTTTTAGCTCTGGAATTCTACTAAATTTTGGAGTGATAATGTGAACAGCTTGACTTTCAAGAATTCAGAACCCTTAATGAAGTGGAAATGAACTGTGTTCATTAATATGTGTACATTTAAATGACTTCATAAGAGCCTATGTACTGTTTAACAATGTTCATATAGGAAAATTAAATGCTCATATCCTGTATATCGGAAAAAATCCTTTAGAACTTTCCTTGAAATGACTGTTTCGTTGAAGCAGATTTAATTTGTAATAATGTGTTAAGGCCTATTTTTTTCACCCTCTGTAGGATTATTATCTGGAATTGTAATGAAATGATTTTACTTGCAAAAGATAATTCAGTATTTAAATACTCTGTAACTTTAATTTTCTAGGAACACATATAATTCTTAAAATGAGGTTATTTTCAGAATCTTAACAGGTCATTGCCCTTCTGCTTTTTTACAGTACTTGATTTTTAAATTAAAAAATTTTTTTTTAATTTTAATTTTTTTATTAGTTTCAGGTTTACAAAGCAACATAACAGACATTTACACCCCTCACAAAGTGATAACCCCCCTTCCTCAAGCTACTACCCCTCTGACATCTTATATAGCTGTTACAATACCATTGACTGTCTATCATCTATCTATCTATCTATCTATCTATCTATCTATCTATCTATGATTTTCTTATAGTTGACATACAGTATTATTCTACTTCAGCTTCAGTCCTACAGCGCATTGGTCATGCATCTACACAGTCTATGAAGTGATACCCTTGATAAGTCCAGTGCCCATCTGGCACTTTACAAAATCTTTACAACATTGTTGATTATATTCCCCATTCTGTATTTCATATCCCTATGTTGATTTTTAAATTTTACCGTCATGTATTTGCTGTTAACTTGGGGATTACTTGAGCATAGAAAACACAGCTTACTCAATTTAGGAATGTGGGGCTGTATAAGTTGAACAGAGATGAAACAACAATTTCTTTAAGTCAGAAGTATTTTATATCTGGCTGTGGTTTTTCCACATGTGCCATTTATTAGCAAAGATATTTTTTCTGATATTTTGACAGTGTACTATAGAAATGCTTTCAGAGCTTCTTTCTTTCTAAGGAACGCTGTAATTCTAGGCAGAATTTAACTTTGTTGGTTTTGATAAGGCGTTAACATCTTCTCAGGATAGGAGACATTCTTTTTTTTTTTTTAGATTTTTATTGGGGAATTGGGGGATGGGAACAGCGCTGGGGAATTGGGGGAAGGGGAACAGACAAGTTGCTGTCCTGTTGTTCTTCAGTCTAGTTGTGGAGGACATTGCTTTACTGGCCCAAGTTGGCACCATCATTGCGCTCTTCCCGGGCGAGGCAGATCAGTCTCCGGCTTCTGGACTGCTGCTCACGGCGGCTGCTGGCTACACACGGTGGCCCATGGCAACCCACTGCCACAGGGGCTGCAGCCTCCGCCGTCGCCTCACGGCAGCCCAGCTCCAGGTCGAGCTGTTGTTCAGCATCTTAGCTGTACAGGGCAGTGTCACTGGCCCTCATATGTGGGATCTGAACCGGGGCCCTCTGGGGTCCCAAGCCAGCTCTTAACCAACGCGCCACTTGGCCGGCCCAGGAGACATTCTTAATCAAAGTACCATGACAGTACTGTTTTTATCTTCACTTTATTTATTTATTTTTAGATTGCTTCATTTATTTTTAATTTTTTTCTTTTACAAAGGTTTTTATTAAAACAGCTAACATACAATACTATATTAGTTTCAGGTGTACACCATAGTTATTCAACATTTGTATACCTGAAGAAGTGGTACCTTCTTTGTTACCATTATCTTCGCTGTTTTTTTTTTTGTTGTTGTTGTTGTTTTTTAAGGAAAGTGTTTTAAGATATTTGAAAAGGGAGAAATCTTTCAGTGTTTTATTTCTTGGCCTTCATATGGCCTTCATACTTCAGGGCATCTGCTTTATAATCTGCAAGGGGGTACCACCCACAACCCTCCTGGCCCTTTCTGGATGCAGCTATTTATTTTGAAGTAACCCTGATTCTCTATAAACTGTAACATATTGTTGATACCTTGTATTACAGCAAGTAAATATTGGTAAGGCTGTGACAGGATATGCCCTGTGCCTCCAGGAGGAATCAGGCAGAGTTTGAACATTGTTCATGTATGTATCATAGGGTGCCACTAACTTGGTTTCCAGAGAACATGAGATTGCCATGGCAACGAAAGCTCTTTGAAGGCAGAAATCTTGGCAAAATGGTTGGGTCTTTTGAAGTGATGAGTGTGTTGATAGGAAAGGATCCAGTCAGCAGTTAGCACACAACTGTAGGCCAGCAGTCAAGGAAAAATAAGCATTTAGTCTTTAGCTTTAGCTTGAGGGCAAATATATTTTGTTTCCCCCTCAATACTAATCTTCCTTCAAAACAAATATTTATATGAGGTTTTCTTTTTACATGTATGCTGTTTCAAGAATGAAAGTTTTCAAACATGTGCTGTGTGATGTTTTGGCAGGCCTAAAATTGTCTCAAGTTTTGGTAAAATCTAGGTGGTGAAATGCATTATAATACTAATGGTTTCTGATACTAAAAGCAGAATAGATAAAAATCATTATAAATTACCAGAATAGATAAAAATCATTATAAATTACTCAGTTTGGAATTTGGTATTGTTTAAAAATTAGCGGAAAAACAAAAATAAATCCTCAAACTTCGTGATCTGCCTGTGGTTTTCAAGATCCTTATTGTACCTGACCAACTTTCCCTTCTGTTCTCCACTCTGATTTTCTGACTTCATCGAGCTTTTCTCTTGTGGCTATTCACGACTGCACCTGGGCCATCGCTCAAATTGTGCCTCATGCCTTCTCATTTTCTGCCTCTGTAAACACTAATCTCAGAGATTGTTTAAGTATCACCTTTGTTATTAAGCTTTTTCTGACTACTATAACCTCCAGGAATCTTTTCCTTTCCAAACTGTTGGTTCGAATTTAGATATTGAATCATTTAGAGCTTAATATGATTTTACACTTGTTTTTTGTTTGTTTATGTGTTTTATGTTATGTGTTGGATTTAATTTCTTAATAATAAGCTTTCTGTGGTAAGGAATTGTGTCTTATAAGAAAGGATTAGACATATGGTTAATACTTAGTGAAAATTAGTCCATTAATAGTTTTAGTTTGAAATACATTAATGAGCAAAAATTATATTCAAATAATAGACTGTTTATTTAGCTTTCTAATAAATTGTATATGTAGTTACCATAGACAATATACTATCTTGAGGATACTGGGATTTTTCCAATGCTTGATCCAGGGCTGATATAATTTATATAGATCCTTTTTTAACCACAATTCTTTATCTAAACTGAAGAACCCAGAAAAAAAAATTACTGTTTCCTCAATTTTCCCAAGAATGATACATAACTAATACCATTCTTGATGCCTACAAGTTAATTCACTACATATGGTGAATGACAGTATACTAGGGTTTAATTCTTTTGTGGAATCACAGATGAGAATGGGACATATATATGAGAGTGGGTCATTTCTATATTATACAGTTTCCTCATGTATGAATGACTTGCTTGAATCTTTCTGTATATTAAATTTATTATTCTCTTCTGTTATTTTTTAAAGAAATAAATGCTGGTAAAACTTTTATGGAAATTCATTCCCAGAACTAAGTGGAGGTTTTTCTATTTTGGTTTATTAGAAGCTAGTTGATATGATAACCTAACTTTAAGCAGTACTGCTGTCTGCAGATGTAAAATGCAGTTCACACTTTTGAGACTTGTTCAGTGTAAAATAGAGAATTTTTTGGTATTAGAAAAAGTGTTAAAAGATTTTCTCCCTCAATCTGTGAATGAAGAGGAAGGTAAAATCTAGTTGCTGAATCAAATCTTTTAGGATTATTTTATTGCATCCTGTCTGAAAATATAGTTATTTGCATGCATTTTATACCTAGAAATGTTAGACTTAATTCTTTATTTTTAAAAGTTATTATTTGTTGAAGTACATAATTAAATTCAAAATTCACATCTTTGTTTTTATTTACTGAGAAGATCTAGGGAAATGCCTAGGGCCTTAGGGGAGTGCCAGGGTCTTTTGGGTCTGATAAGATTTTAGGGAGATTCCCATTCACCAGATAGTTATTATTCCTTTGATGCAAGTGGAGTAAAAAAGCTCTTGCAGTTAATCACTATGGAAAATAATTTTTTTTAAAGATTTTTATTGGGGAGTTGGAGGAAGGGAAACAGACAAGTTGCTGTCCTTTTGTTCTTCAGTCTAGTTGTGGAGGACGTTGCTTCACTGGCCCAAGTTGGCACCATCATTGTGCTCTTCCCGGGCGAGGCAGATCAGTCACCGGCTTCTGGACGGCTGCTCACGGCAGCTGCTGGCCGCTCACGTTGGCTGCTGGCTACATACTGTAGCCCATGGCAACCCATTGCCACAGGGGCTGCAGCCTACGCTTTCACCAGCAACTCAGGGCAGCCCAGCTCTAGGTTGAGCTGTTGTTCAGTATCTTAGCTGTAGAGGGCAGTGTCACTGGCCCTCATATGTGGGATCCGAACCGGGGCCCTCTGGTGTCCCAAGCCAGCTCTTAACCAACGCGCCACTCGGCTGGCCCTGGAAAATGATTTGATGGTTAATGATTTATAGTTAGTTCTTCAGTGTTTATGATAGCATAAGTTATATTTAGGTGGCAGTGTTTCAAGAAATAACACTTTTAGTCATTTTTGATTAAAATCTTTATAATTTTTATTGTTTTCCTAAAGCTTATCAAATATCTAGCTTTATCAGGGTTACAGTCATGAATACTTGTACTTTGCTTTAATACAGCAATAGTGTATTATATTATAATGAAGGTTGATAGGATTGTTTGATTCTATGCAAATCTTTTTCTGGTTACTGTGCATTTATATAAGTGGCATTTTTATTTTATATTTCATTTTTACCTTTTAATTATTTCTTAGCTTGTCATTTTTTAGTGGGATTGACTGATTTTTGACTTTTATTATGTTGTATAATCTTTATTCTGCTCTGTAATCTAAACTACTGAAAATGCACCTCTTAGGGTTAGTGAGGTAGGTAAGCCTTGTTAAAGTCACAGACTGTGTTGATAACATGTAAATACAGACCTGGGAGTGATTTTTCACCTCGCTTGGTGGAGAAGAGTGCATGGGCTCCTTTAAGCTCGTTTACTAGCTTGTTTCTCTGTTTGCCTCTGGGTGTACTTGATTGCAGTCACTTGTTGTGTGACTATGAGATGTACAGACTGTTGTCGTTTCTCCTTCAGGCAACTTTGATATTTAACATTTTTAGCTTATTTTTTTTCTTATGTAGTAGCAAAATTTGAGAAACTATCCAAGTAAATGGTTTGTTTATATAAAATGTATTAGAAAATAATCTCTAATGTCAACCAATTGTGAATTAAAGGTATATGAAATATTTATTAAATAATAGAAATGTTTTTGCCATAAAATGGTTTAAGTTGATTTGGATTTATAATTATTGATAGTGATTGTTACATGAAACTCTAATGTGCCCTGATAAGGAACATTTTTTTGAACACCTTCTAGCCTGTCCCGGTGTGAAGAAAGCTTTCTGTAAATGTAAAGGGAAAAAAGAACATTTAAACTACCACTTTTGGTTATTTAGAGCAGAGACTGGATTGATCAGTTAAGAAATAGTTTTTAAAGACATTCTTTGGTACTAGATGGGATATAATAGTTTTTTAATTTGGTGGGCTGTATGTAGTTCCTGAAATTTGTGGCTCTTGTTTGAGCCTTTAACCTTGACTGCCTCTCTTTTTTTCTGTGTTTGTAAATCTGTCTAGTTCACTGAGTGAGGGGGATAGGTAGAGCTGTGTCTGCCAAGGACCAGATGTGCCTCTTTCCTCACGGTGGCACTTTTGAGTTTTTGTTGACTTTTACCTATAAGGGATTAGGCCAGGAACCAACTGAATAGGATTTATTCTGTGTTCCAGGAAAAATTCAGAGAGAGAGAGAGAGAGAGAGAGAGAGAGAGAGAG
>NW_017731362.1:8217555-8280126 GCF_001890085.2 Hipposideros armiger
AAAAAAAAAAAAAAAAAGACTATGTATGTACTTCAACATTTAGAGGTTGTGGTGATGAGCAAGAGAGACTTGAGAAGGCATGTCCAGAAATATAGGAAGAAAACCAGGCAAGTGTGGTATCATGGAAGACAAATGAAGAGATTGTTTCAAGGAAGAAACACAGTGTTACTAACAATTAAATGCTGCTGATAGGTCAGTTAAGATGAGGATTAAGAATTGACCACTTGACCTTAACCGGCACAAAAGAGCAGAGCACTTTATTCCTCCCTCAGAATGAATGGAGACCAGAAATTGGATGTTTATGCCCAAGAAAAGCAAAATTTCCTCCAGCACTTCTCCCAGATTGTCAGGATGCTGACTGAGAATGACATGGAGTACCTAGATATAGGAGAGGCTGTAGCCTGGCTCAAGGAGGTCTTGGAGTACAGTGCCATCAGAGGGAAGCACCAGCGGGGTTTGACGGTGCAGATAACATCCCAGGCACTGGTGGAGCTGAGAAAGCTGGACGCTACAGTCTTCAGCGGGCCCTGACTATGGGCCAATGTGGAAATGCTCCAAGCTTTCTTCCTGGTGACAGACGACATCATGGATTCATCCCTCACCCAATGGGGTCATATCTGCTGGTATCAGAAACCAGGCATAGGTTTGGATGCCATCAATGATGCTTTGCTTCTGGAAGCATGCATCTACCGACTGCTGAAGCTCTGCTGCTGGGAGCAGCCCTTTTACCTGAACCTGATCGCGCTCTTCCTGCAGACTGAGACTGGACAGACCCTGGACTTCATCACGGTGCCCCTCGGCAGATTCACTGAAAAGAGGCACAAATCTATTGTTAGATCAAGATAGCTTTCTACTCCTTCTACTTTCCTGTAGCTGCTGCTATGTATATGGCGGGCACTGACAGGGAGAAGGAGCATGCCAATGCCAAGAAGATCCTGCTGGAGATGGGAGTGTTCTTTCAGGTTCAGGATAACTACCTTGACCTCTTTGGGGACTGTGATGGGCAAGATTGGTACTGACATCAGGACAACAAATGCAGCTGGCTAGTGGTCCAGTGTCTGTCTGCTCCTGACCTCTCCAGAACAGCACCAGATCCTGCAGGAGAATTATGGGCAGAAGGATGCTGAGAAGGTGGCCCGGATGAAGGCGCTGTACAAGGAGCTGGGCCTGCAGACCGTGCTCACCCAGTATGAGGAAGACAATTAGAGCCACCTTGTGGCTCTCTCATTGAGCAGTACACTTCGCCACCACCCCCAGCTGTCTTCCTGGGGCCAACACACAAGATCTACAAGCTGAAGACATGAATCTACAAGCAGAAGAAGTGAACTAGAGACTGCCAGGGCTGGGAGGGAGGCTCTCAATAAACTACAGTGAGTCCTAAAAAAAGAAAGAATTGACCACTTGATTTAACAGTATGGAGGTCATTGGTGACTTTGAAAGGAGCAGTTGTAGTAGAGTGGAGGGGATAAAAGTCTACTGGGAGTTTTGGGAGAGTGGAGATAAAGAAATCAGGGACAGCAAGTATAGGCTTCTTCACACAAGAGTTTGCTCTTGTGGGAAAGATAGAAATGGGGCTATAGCTGTGTGGTAGAGGGGAGAGGTGAGTCAGAAGTAGTTTTTTATTTTTTATCTTGAGATTGAGAATTAATAGCACGTTATAGGATCATGGGAATGAGTCAATAGAAGAGAAGGCGAGCCAGGAATCAAATGTGATTTTTTCCTAGAAAGGTATAAAAAGATTTTTTCCCCCTTAAACACATGAAAAGATATTCACTTTTACAATAGGAGAAATCCATGTTAAAACTTTGAGATGCCATCCTTCACCTTTGAGATTGGCAGAAATTTAAAAGTACAACCAAACACTTTGTTAGCTGTGAGGAAAGTGGTATTTTCATACTTTGTTGACAGTAATGCAAACCAGTATTAATATTTTGGTACAACGGTATCCCAGATTGGCATAGGACAACTAAAAAAGTGCCTTCCTTCCAGAGAGAGAGGGCAAGGGAGAGAAGAGTTTATCATCTAAGGCACTTTGGCACATTCATCTGACCACTTCATTTGATCTCTCCTCACAAATCCCTAGGGTCAGAAAGAGATGGGAATCCCCATACCGCATTCCTTTCTGGGTCTATCTTACTTAAAATTCCATGGTCTCCCCCACTAAGACTGGCTTATGAGATGCTAAAAGCTGGCGAGTTAAGGAACACAAACAATCCTTTCCCAAGACAATAATATTGGGTTGTTGGAAAAGTCATGACGCATGTTTGCGACAGATGGCACTAGTTCATTTTTGGAAGTACATGTCATTCGCATCTATGTTATTGCTATGTCATTTGACAGCTGACAGCTCTAGCTTTATTCTAAAAAAAAAATTGAGCGATTTGGTTGTTTTGGAGATTTTACAAGTTGAAGATGGAAGATCAAACTTTGCATTTTCGTCATATTTTACTGTTTTACTTCCATAAAGGGAAGAACGTGCATCAAGCTTGTGAAAAGTTGCATAAAGTTTACGGTGACGATGCTCTACAAGAACGTCAGTGCCAGCAATGATTCACGAAATTCCGTGCTGGTGATTTTGATCTCAACGACGCTCCTTGGTCTGGGAGGCCCACCGAAGTTGATGATGGCAAAATCAAGGCATTGATCGAGTGAAACCCACGTTACATGACACGAGAGATTGTAGAAACATTGAACATCCATCATTCAAACGTTCACGACCACCTGAAGAAGCTGGGATACGTAAGCAAGCTCGATATTTGGGTTCCGCATGCGTTCAAAAGAAATTCATTCGACGGCATGTATAAACATCTGTAATATGCTCATTAAATGTGAGGAAAACGATCCTTTTTTGAAGCGACTGATAACTGGTGATGAGAAGTGGGTTGTTGACAACAATGTGGTGTGGAAATGGTCTTGGTCCCAACATGATGATTTGCCTCAAATGACATTGAAAGCAGACATTCATCAGAGGAAGGTTATGCTCTCAGTGTGGTGGGATTTTAAAGGTGTGATTTTCGAGCTCGTACCATGGAGCCAAACAATCAATTCGAATGTTTACTGTTGGCAATTGGACAGTTTGAACAAATCCATCGTCCAGAAATGTCCAGAGCTTGTTAATTATAAAGGAGTTGTGTTCCATCACAACACGAGACCACACACAAGTTTGATCACCCGTCAAAAATTATTAGAGCTTGGATAGGATGTGCTGCCACACCCACCGTATTCACCTGACTTTGCGCTGTCAGACTTCCACTTGTTTCGCCCTCTTCTAAAGTCCTGGCCTGGTATAACGTTCAATTCAGATGAAGCTGTAAATCAGCACCTTGTTCAGTTTTTCTCAAATAAAGACAGGTCCTTCTATGAACGAGGAATTATGAAGCTCACTGAAAGACAGCAAAAGGTTATTGAACAAAACGGACAATATATCATTGAGTAATCTTTGTTCTTTTTATAAATAAATGACCTTTGATAAACATAGACAAAATACGTCATGACTTTTCCGACAACCCAGTATATTTGTAGAGAAAGTTAGCTTTGTTTTTTGTGAGTGTTTTAGTCTTTTTGTGAATATAATATTTTAGAGTAAGCTGAAGTTTATATAAAGTTCAACATTGGAAAAAGGGTAATCTATTTTTGGTAATCGAGTTTATTGGTTCACTGTTAGAAATTTCTGTTCGTACATGTATTTAATATCTTATGTATACTGATCATTGAGCTACTTCTCTAGAGGTTCTTAAACTTGAGCAGATGTCAGAATCACCTGGAGGGCTTGTTAAAACAGACCCCATCTCCAGAGTTTTTGATTCAGTGGGTTTGGAATGGGACAGAGAATTTGCATTTCTAACAAGTTCCCCTGTGATCTGATGCGGCTTCTTGAGGGGCCACATTTTGATAAACCCTTACTCTATAATTAAAAAAATAAAAAAGGAGGAAAAGGTGTATGTAAGTATAGCAACTAAGATCTGTCTTTGATGCACAAGGAGGTTTTTCTCATTTTGGTTTATGATCAGTTAAGTGTATATGAAAAACATTTATGCGTTTCATAGAGAAAAATTTATAGAGTATAATTAAGCCTTGTGTTTGTAACTTGCATGCTTTGATACACAGGTGATAATTTTGTTAGTTTAGGCCTAGCTTTTTCTGAATAGATCTGGGCTGTTGAAAGTATTAGTAGCAGTGTTATTTAGATAGATTGAAATGAACTTCAGAGTAAGTGGAAATAGTGAAAAGAACAGTGATGCAAAGAAAAAGTGTGATTCTGCTAATATAAAATTAAGCAGGCAGATCAAAATAATACATTTTTAGGGAAATATATTTGGTATACATTTTTAGGGAAATATATTTGGTAAAATTATTTTAAAAAGCAAGGGAATGATAAAGCCAAATTCAGCATTGTGGTTACCTCCCAGGGGAGAGTATTTATATTCCATTATTTGTCTGTACCTTATATATATGATATAAATATTTTCTTTTTAGTATTTGGTAAGAGAATTAAATACTAAAGCAAAATGCTCTATTTCCTTTATAGGAAAAAAAAATCTTAGCAAGAATATAGCTAGCTTCCTTAGGCTCTAATTGAACCTGCTGAATCCCCTAGGACAGGACTAGATAGAATTTCTGCAATGATGAAAGTTTTTTTAATCTGTGCTGTCAAATATGGCTGGCTAATAAGCACTTAAAATGTGGCTAGTGCAGCTAAGGAACTGAATTTTTTGTTTTAATTATTTAAAATTTATATTTAAATAGGCACATGTGGCAGACGTTATTGTATTAGACAGTATATATAACTCTAGGCAGTTTAGAACATGGGTTATCCCTTGAGTTATTAATCTATTAATTAATTCTCCTACAGAATATGCAGTGTTTGGTTTGCTGACATTTTGCTTACATCACTGATTTTTTACTATTGTGTGCTTTGACTCCTGCTTCTTATATTCAGTGGTAGCAGTTTGATTTACTGACATACCTAGTTATATTGCGTTCCACTTTATGGCACTTGACAAATGTTGCATTTTTACAAATTGAAGGCAAGACCCGCCACCAGCAAAAAGATTAAAACTCACTTTATTGTGGTACTTGCTTTATTTTGGTGGCCTGGAACTGAACCTGAGGTATGCTTGTACTTTCTTGTGCCTTATATTCCTAAAATTGAGTCTTCAGGATCAGAAGCTACTACTGGACTAAAGTTTTTATTGAAAGCACAGTAATATTTTCCTCATAATATTACTTAAAATTTTCACAGAATCATGTTTTTTGGTATGTCAGAGTTTTATTACTTTGATTTTCTATTGACTTTATTTAAATATCTCTCCCATTGACTTTTCCGAATCCCCAAACAAAATTATTTTTATTTAATTTAGTTTATACTTAAAGTCATTCACTAGGTATTACTTGCTTGTGAACCATGCGTTCCTGAGAAATGGGAAATGATAGAGGAAATAGTCCCTGACTTATGATGTAAGCATATTTGGAAATACTTTTAGGAAGCAGAATGTGCCCGACAGAAGCATATTGAATAGTCATGGAAGAGTGAGAGTAAGAAAGTATATGATTGGGAGGGGACCAATTAAAAATTATATATTTTTACTTTGTTATTTTGTCACTTGATGGTAATGGAGATTGTGCATCAAAGTTCGTTCTTAGCAATGTACCTGTTGCTGTCCAGAACTGTGAATTCTTTTACTTAATTTGCAAAATATACCAGTATTAAGCTTTCCAAGGAGTCAATTTTGAAGAACAGTATTAAGTGTTGACATGCTTATTTAGAAAATAGTCTTGCTACAGATTATATTAAATGGTTTGAAATAGCCAGTGAGTAGAACAGCTGTTGATTGCAATTCATGATTCCATGATGAGGCACAGAATTCTTGGTCCAGTTTTAAAGATAAAGCTGAGTTTTGTGTGCTTTTGATTTCAGCCACCATTTAAGTGAAACACCTTGGAACTTGTTGAGGTCTCAGAAGTAACAATGTAGAGGGATCAGAGGATGACTAGTTTAGTAAAAATAAAAGTTGGTTCATGAATTTTAAAGTCAGGTATTATACATTCTCTAGCATCTGAAAGAAAATTGAAGCTTCTAGTGTTTATGAGATGGCAGCTTAAAAAAACCAGACCTTACTGCTTCTGATACAGTAATTACACAACAATCTGGCTTGTTGGAAAATGAAAAGCTAGCTGAATAGACCCAGGTCAGTTTCATTTACCTGAAACATATTCCTTCTGTAGGTAGATCATGGTGTAAATTGAGTGGAAATAGACTGGGGACTCTACTTGTAGCTGTATTTTCAGAACGTCATGGTTATATGATGATGGTGTAAATTATGTAATCCTTCTTTGAAGGTACTTTCCTTTACCCTGATAATAATAGGCCCTGGTTTCTTTATCATAAGAATTTTTCAAAGGATAACAAAAACAACAAAGACTAAGCAAATCAGACTTCAAGCTCAGCCAGCTATAGCCAGGGCTATTGTATAAATAATCACTTGAAATAAACTGCTCAAGAAGCTAAAAGCTTAACCTTTTTTTTTTTTTTTTTTAGGAAGAGCTTAGGTTGGAGTAATCAGTAAAATGATGGATTAGAAAAATTCTCATAATACACATGAAAATTAAAAGTCTAAATTATCATTAGAAAACTTCCATTTTCACAAGATATCTTATTTCTTTAATAGCTAGTTTCACCATGGGTTTTTTTATTGTTTTAATCTTTTATCCTTTGCATTCTTTCTAAAATTCTGTCTTGTAATATTTAAAAATTTTTATTAAAAGATGAGAATTTTCTTTATTAAAATCACTTTAAGGGCTGGCTGAGTGACTCAGTTGGTTGAGAGCTCACTCAAGAGTGCGAACTCTGAGCAACAGTGGTTCGATGCTCAGCCCGAGCTGAGCTGCCGCCGAGCTGCCAAGAGGTAGCAGGATGGCTCAGCTAAAAAAAAAAAAAAAATCACTTCATAGGCAGTTTATAGGAATATCCTTATTTCTGAAAGCAAGGTATACATGTAATATAATCAAAGCTTTTAAATAAATAAATGCATGTTTTTCCTCATATAGGAAATATCCTTAGTTTCATACTTTTCAAATTTATAATACTGTGTTGTGTATTATTTCATACATATTCTTAACAGATGTTTACCTCAGACTGTTCCATTTTTTAAATACTCAAGTGTATTCATGGACTACTACCCAGTGTTCTAAACATAATCACCTTTACAATTACACATTTATTCTTCAGTCATAAAAAGAATAGTTCATTTTACTGCTGAAGCTCACTAAGTGTTCTTTTTTCCCCCACAAGATGCTTTTCAAGTGATCATTTATCAAAATAGCTTAAGTATGTTTTAAATTCATTATATTTATTTACTCCTTCAATATGTTGGAATGTCTTCTATTTATGCCTTTCTATAGAAAAAGTAAGAATCTTTCACATCTTATGTTTTTCTTGAGTTTGTCACAGTAGTATGAGAATTACGAATCATAAAACATCTGCATTTCAGGGTTGCATTATTTTATTTAGACTGTTCGTGTAATATATAAACTCGGATTCTCTTCTGTGGTTGCTGTAAGTGAGCTGGGTGACTAGTAGAATTCTCTCTGAAGGGCAAAATCAAACCTGATTCCAGGTTATGATGGCTGGATACAGATTAAAAATTCTCAAAAAACTAGTTCCCACTCATTTTCTGGTTTTCTTATCACATGTGATGAACTAAGAATGAAAAAGTACAAGGCTATATATAATATCAAGTACTATATTTTAAAGTAGCGTACGAGGTCGGACAATTAAGTTTGTGAACTTTGTTGAAACTATGTTGCTAACCATTTTTGATATCAGAGGGATTATTCATGTTGAATTTATACCAACTGGACAAACAGTTAACCAAGTTTACTATTTGAAAGTGCTGGAAAGGCTGCCTGAAAAAGTTAGACAAAAACGACCTGAACTTTTTGCCAACAATTCATGGCTCTTGCATCACGACAATACACCAGCTCACACGGCACTGTCTGTGAGGGAGTTTTTAGCCAGTAAACAAATAACTGTTTTGGAACACACTCCCTACTCACCTGATCTGGCCCCCAGTGACTTCTTTCTTTACCTGAAGATAAAGGAAATATTGAAAGGAAGACATTTTGATGACATTCAGGACATCAAGGGTACTACAACAAGAGCTCTGATGGCCATTCCAGAAAAAGAGTTCTAAAATTGCTTTGAAGGGTGAACTAGGCACTGGCGTCAGTGCATAGCTTCCCAAGGGGAGTACTTTGAAGGTAACCATAGTGATTGATATTCAGCAATGAGGTATGTAGCACTTTTTCTAGGATGAGTTCACGCACTTAATTGTCTGACCTCATATACATTAAAATGGTAAAAATCCCAATCTCAACAAATAAGTAGTCAATAAATAGCTAATTAAATATCTACTGTATTTCTGGCTCTGTGTGGGGACCTTCAGAGACTATTAAGATACGGTTTTTGCACTTCAGAAAGTTATGGTTCTTATTGAAGAGACAAGATTAATAGTTCTGATAGAATTTACATTTGGGAGTTTTAGAATAACTGATGTGAGGTTCATAAAAGTGGTAAAAGTGAAAGGTAAGGATTTGTAGTTGTTGATCATGTGGTTTTGACTTGAGCTTAAACATCAAAGGACATGATGTAAGATTTGTTCTGTTTATTTTAGATAACAGCAAATTGAGTTACTTTTCTGGGACCACGTGGTAAATCTAATGCTAGTCCTAGAATTTTAGGTTCCTGAGAGAATAATATTTGGTTCAGATTATTTTGTTCAAAGTTTTTCTTGTAAGAATGTTTTATAAATAGGGATGTCCTTTTCAAAATAGTTTAATGTTCATTAAAAAAAGTAAGTTTTATTATCACACCTATGTGTGTTCTTCTGTATATTTGCTTATGCTGTGCCCCTCTGTTCATAATGCCTTTCTTTGTCACCTTGGGCTTAGCACTCTCTCATCCCCATATCCTACTCCACGTTCCTGTGATAACCAGATCAGTTGTCATCTCATCTATGAGCATGACCTTCAATTTCAGTCTTCTCTTGTAAGATTTTGTTCACGCTGCCAGTCATGTTCGGTTATTTACTCATGTGATTCTCCTCTCTCACATCTGTGCTTTTCGTGAGGATAGCTATTATTTATACATGTATTTGGGATGCCTAGCATGATGCTGGCACATAGTAGATAGTTGTTGGAATAAATTATTTAATCACCAAAATTCTCAATACTCAGTGCTAGAGCTGGTTTTTAATGTTTGTGGAGGAGTAAGCTATGTGATCATCACTTTCATAGATTTATCTAGGTTTAGAGCTGTAAGTCCTCATCTTTCTGTTGTTTAGTAATAAAGAAATTTGAGGCTAATGATTCATGTAACAACATGAACTTACAAAAATCACTTAAGACGCTAAATTCATCAGAGTTTACTGAAATAATAAGTTTTGAACAGTAGATCTTTTTAACATAGAATTTACTTTTACATATAGTGTTTGCTAATTATAAATTTAGATATAATTTATTCATTCTTTTAGCAAATATTTATTGTCTGCTTAATATTTGATGACTGCTAAGCTCCAGGCATTTAGGTAGGCTTTGGAAATACAGTGGTGAGCAAGACATGTGTAAGTAAGTTCATGGAGCTTATGAAAAAATAAAAAGAATAAAGAAGGTAAAGTGTGAATATGCTGAATACAAAATTTTAAGCCTGTTTGGTTGATATAAATTAATTCAATTTAATTTAGATAATTAGATTTTGTATGTCTAATTTAGTTAAACTGTTATAAACAAAGTTTAAAAATATATAGTAAATATGAAATTTCTATTGATTTTCATGGTGATTACCTCAAATAACCAATGTAATGATAGATTTCTATGAAATCTATAAGTAGCCTGTTGAATTGGAGCTGGTTCACCTTGCAGTGACTTGATAACTATCTGCTTCATTTACCTTTGTGAAAGAAACAGCCAAGTCTTTCAGTTTCACACAAATTTATAAATTTAACCTCAGTAAATATTAATACACATTACCACTTTGAATGGTATATTATTACATTTTTAAAGAAAAAACCCTATATCTACCCCTTGATTATGTAGAGTATGCTTTAATGTTTTAAGGAAGAAAAATGCATTCTCTGTAGAAACAGATGAAGTTGAATCTTTTTGACTAGTGATTTAAATCAAACAAATTCTGTATCTGAGGGTTGAACAGTTGCCCATCTCATCTAATATTAACTGTAAATGAAAAGTCATTTATATTCTGTCTAATACATTACCTGATTTTCTTACAGTACATACGGATTCTGAATTACGTTTGGGGCAAGCATTGAGGCAGGTCGTAAATATGTTATAGATGTTAGATAGTCTGCGGATTAAAATATGTAACAATTCTGAAAATGAGTTGTTATTAAAGTGATTGCAAAGTGACTATAGAGTATGAAGGCCAAATGACATATTTGAAAGCAAACTCAAAATATTATTATTAATGCAAGGTCATTATTAGAAATAGTAGCACTGAGAATATGGGACATTCTTAAGATTCAAAATTCTTGGTTTAAATATTTTCTGTGAATGTTAATATGTATTCAGCCCTCTCCTGTTACTTCTGTCTCCCCTAGTCACTCTTTGGCTGCTATTCCTGTCTGTAGTCCAGGTTAAGCCTTTCTTGGCAAGAGGGAGATTAATAAACATTAAAGAGAGGAGTTAAAGACATGAACCTTATTCTGGGTCCCTCCCTCCCTCCCTCTCTCCCTAATTTATGGAAGATTGCTGGTAGTGAAAGCTGTAGTGGGAAAGCAGCCAATTATATAAACTTTACTTTTATAAAATATAAGAGTATTACTCCACAGTTCCATAGCCTCAAATCTTGAGACTGGATTTGTTTTAAAATCCAGAATTCCTTGAATTTTAAAAACTGAATTAGTGATATGTATTGTATATTATGTAACATTTCCCAGAGGGCTCTATAGCAGAACCCTGTAATCAAATAGATCAGTATTTCTGAATTGAAACACATTAAGATGCACATTGAGTGGGATAAATGAGAGCTATAATTATCCTCATTTCAGTCAGGTAGGTTTTACCACTAAGTAAGCTATGTTAAATTTAGGTTTTCAGAACTTTTTGGATTTTAGAATTTTTATATAAGGGATTATGGATCTATCCCTCTTTGTTTTAATGTTCCCAAGGATCTGTAGGACCTATTCCTATGAAGAAAGGAAGATACGCTGTTCTTTTGTTTTGATCTTTATGAACCATGTGTGTGCCTGGTTGAGATGATGTGTATATATTGAAACATACACATATACACACATACATACACAAATTTAGGGAACCATATGTATGTTGTGTGCGCGCGTGCGCGCGCGTGTGTGTGTTTGTGGATGTGAATGGTAGGGATGGGGAGTGGTGAATAGGGTCCATTTAGCTGTTTCATCTTTGTGCTAGCTCTGGTTTGGTTACTAACATGGTGTGAAATAAAACCTTAATTGCAGTTTCACTGCTTTGTTAGCACTTAAGCTTATCACTAACAAATTCTCTCAACAGACATAAAACCTACAAATTCTATGTAAAATTAAAATCAGAACATTCTGTGTGCCATACAAAATAACAGTAGAAACATTTTAAACAGTCACAGCAGAATATGGCTTAAGCTACTGTTTTACTAATCCTGAAGGAATGTGAAATGTTTTCAGTGGTATATAAGCACCCAAAGAAGCCATTTAATTTGCCTCTTTCATAATTAGTGCATGGATTGTAGTTCAAGACAGGAAATGAAAATACCTGAGCCAGTTGGAATGGTAATAGGAATTTAGGTAAGCAGAAACTGATGATCCAAATTGGAAATAGGAGAGGACATTGGGGATTAACACCCTCCCATCATGAAAAGTCCCATGAGATCTGAGATGACCTCAAGAGGCTTGTACTTTTGTTTGTAAGAAACTTTGAAAAACACTCAGGCTTTATTATTACTTAACTGTTAAGTACGAGTCAATGTGGTAGAAATTACCTTTCTTTCCACTCAGTTGTAGCCACTAAATGCCAGGCCCTGAATCAACCAAATGAAATGAACTCTTAGGTTAGAATGGTATATTTCCTTTTTAAATATCAAAATCTTCAGTATTTTTTAAGTTAAACATAAGGTCCCAGAGCTTTACAAATATAACCGTGTAAGATACGCTTGCATATACTTCAGTTCTTCTGTGATGGTTTTTCTCCAACCTCTGCGTTCTTTGCTGACAGCAGCAAGTGTGTGTACTTTGAGGGCAATAAATGCTGATTCCTATAAGAAGAAAGCTCTTAGGAAGTGAGCTTAGATGTTATGAAGAGGAAGCACAAAGAATGAGGCAATTGAATGAGGAGTATTGCAAATGATTACTTAAAAGTGTGAGTCAGAAGCCAGATTAATAATACTTCCCTTGGGTCTACTAATTTTCATATATGTCATGGTTTATTTTGGTTTACCTAGTTAGTTTATCCAGATACATAGATGGTAGCAAATTGGCATTATCAAATTCTCCTTTTTCATACCAAAAAGCTACATAAGTATGCTTGTAACTAGTTCTTACCTCCATAAAAGTGTACTAATAAAATGGAGCCATGTAATTTAAAGGTATAAAATAGATCGTGTTTAGTGAAGTAAAGCTTGTCCTTATAGTATATCTTTATTTACTCCATGATTCCTACTTACTTAAATCTATTTTTTCTTATTCCTTTTAGGACACCAAGGCTTATGAATTCTACTATAACCTGTTGAGTTCTAATTATTGTTTTTTTTAAATGAACTCAGTGACTAAAAAGTTATTACCTGCAGTTTTTCTTAAATAATAGAATTTAGAACTTTAAATGTGGTAAAACCATCAGGACCAACTGTGAAGCTTGAGGGAATTTCAGTTATGAGATTTTTAGTTTCTATTAAATGTTATGTTTTGAAGGGTGGGCAAAAAGGGAAGAGGAACATTTTGAAATTATCCCAACAGTTTTCAGTTTTTTTTCCACCTTTTGTGATGCCATAGATGAGTACAGTTTGAAACTTGAAATTGGAAGGATTTGCGTATTGGATGATTCACATACTGTTAGGTTTTCCACGTAGCTTAAATTCTTTATAGAAACTGTTTTAAAAACAGCCTGAGAAGAGCATGTTTATTCTATAGAACTTGAAAACCAGTGACCTATGTTCTAAAAAGATGAAATATGGTTTTATTCAAAATTATAAATAAATTGCCTTACATTACTGCTTACATTTCACTTTTTTGTTGTATTATTAATGTTGACTAAAATTAACTGAATATGTTGACAGAACCAGAGAATAAAATTGAGCTTGTGTTACTAAATAAAATTTAAATGCTATTTTTTAAAATAAAACTTTACCCTTATAGACTGTTATGTATGATCTGTGTTTCCATGAGGAAATGTTGATTAAGTAGTTTCCATTTTGGTATTACAGTATGTCCTGTTGTAAGTTGCTGACTGTGGAAAAATCTTTTAAGTCAAAAAAGCAGCTCAGCTTAAACCCTTAGTATTTATAATGGCAGAAACCAGAAATAGAAATCTACCAGCAATTTTATAATCTATTGAATTCCTGCATATCTTTTGGAGTAAATTAGTTTTAAAAGTTTTTAAAAAGAGGTTGTTGACTGTAGAACTGAGTTACTTTGTATATCCTTATACACAAAGGGTTGTTTTTACTTGATTTATTAAATACATGTCTGAAGATTTTTAAAAAAAGGAAGCCGTAGCCTTGAGTGACAAAATTATCTCTGTTTAGTGTATTTGTCAGAGATGTTTTTAATCTATAATATATGCAATTAAATATAATACTGACAAGATTTGTTTGTAGTACTTAGCAGGATAGACATTTTGGATGAAACAGAAAGTCTTCAAAACCTGTTTTCTGTTAAATAAGTAGCTCATCTTTGGATTTTTTGAGGATATCTGACTGTCCTTGATAATAATCTGGATTTGTAATATTAGTCTACATAAGTAAGATAAGTTTTTGAGGATAAGACCAGTTCTTGACATTTGATGTCTACTTGCAAAATACAGTAATTCAACATTAAGTGAAGTCTACCTTTAAATTGTTACTAATAAGGCTGTGGAGTGTGTTTTGTGTCCTCTGAATAAATGTTCTAATTTCTCTCTTCAGTGCTTGCTTTTATCATTAAGAGAAGAGAGAGAGTAGGAAAACTCTTGTAGCTGCTATTTTATACAAATTTAAGACTCTAGTCAGTATTAAGTAGCTATGGAATCTATTACTTTGCAGTAGTTTTGGTACATGGCATGATAAAAAATTTTTACTTTTAAAAAGTTAGTATTTTAACATTTTAATGATACTTTTTTTTTTTAACAGTTGCCACTTGGAAAGAAAAGCTGTTGTTATAGTCTGATATGTGGTATTCTAATTTAAATTTGTGGTTTGGGAGAATTAAATTTGGACTTTAATATCATTCAGAAGTAAGACTTATGTGCATTTCAAGATAAACCCAGGAAATAAACCATAAAGCAAAGACTGGTTTTTGTTTCAGAACATAGAGAAGATATGACTTTTAAAATGCTTTCTAACCGTTCAAAGTAAACCTCTCATTTATCAAGTTAGAGTTAAATTGGTCGTAAAGATATATCATATACCATGTCTATTAGTATGTTGTCTTGTGTTTACAAAGTTAAACAGTGTGCTTCAAAATAACAGGTAAAACATATAAGCAGTACTTATTGAACAAGAAAATCAAAATGCTAGTCATGAAAATAACCACAATTATTTCATTGTACCTTAGTAGAATACCTGTTTGATTTTTAAATAGTAACATTATATTTTCTATCAGTAAAAATATATTTTTGTTTGAACAGTTTAGTGACTGTAACTAGAAATTGTAGTATCCAGCATGACTTAAAATGTTAATGCTAAGGTTATAAAGGGCATGTGAGGTATGCATAGAATATATTTAGGGTTTTAGTCATATTTGTTTACTATGTTTTGAGAGAAAAATTGAAGCTAACATGAATATGGTAGAGAACTAATAATTGAATTGAACTTCCAATTGTATTAAGTATCGTGTAGTGTGCCTGAACATTAATTCCAAAGCAGTGACCTTGAACGTCCAGATCAACGATTCTGACTTCTGATAAACCAGAGGGCATTTTTTTTCTTATGTGTGGTGAATGATGTAAAAATACCATTTTAATTCTTAACAGTTTGATTTATATTATAGATAATGGTAAATATCAAAGTATTACTGAACTTGTATGTGAGTAACCACATAACTACAATTCAAGTCACAAAAATATCTTTGGTCTGTATTTTCTTGTAAGTTTGCATTATAATCTTTCAAAACTATTTCCTGATTATAACAATGATATACTCACTGCAGAAGATTTGGAAAGTATAGAAATAAAAAGGTGAAAATAACATTTACCAAGAGAAGTTAATTATATTTTGACGTTTTGACGTTGATTTCCTTCCTGCCCCTTTTCATGTGTATACATTAAATATTATACATGTTTATACCAATATTTAAATTGGGATCATACTGTTTCTATAATAGTATTGGATTTTAACATTAAAATACTGGTTCTGTATATTCATATTTACATGCTGTAAATTTATAGGGGGATATAGTTTTTGCTTTAGAGAAGAAGTCAGCAAACTTTTTCTGAAAGGGGCAGATAGTAAAATATTTTAGGCTTTGCAGGCCAAGAGGCAAATATCAGGATATAGCAACATAGGTTCTCATAACCATTTAAACTCTAACCATTAAAAAATTTAAAAATCATTCTTAACTTGCAGGACTTAAAAAAACAGACAACTGGGTGGATGTGGCCCATCAGCTGTAGTTTGCCAATCTCTGCTTTAGAATGCTATTTGTTTGTATTTTATTTATATTTCTGCATGTGTGTGTGTGCATGTGCGCGTGTATGCCTGTATCTTTCTTTAACAATTCTTGACTTACTGCCTCACAGGCACTGAGCCAGCCTCAGCCTGTGTGTTAAAAACCCAAGGACCCAAATTGTAATTCCAGTCTTATTGCTGCAGGAATCAGTTTGCAGGCTCCTAGAGGGAGGGCTGACCTTGACTTAGGAAAATAGGTACTTGCTGTCTCTCCAGTAAAAGAGCTAACTGAGCTTAGAAGTGAACATAAATCAGCCTTTACAAGAAACAGGAAAGTGTTGTACTTGAGTCTGATGAGTCTGATGCCTAGAAGATGAGGATACTGTGTAGGAGGTGTTAGACCCACCTAAAACTGTTACTTTACTTAGCCTTGAAATGTCAAGGCCACCCTCCTAAATCTAATTTTCCTTGACCTGGTTGCATTCCTGTTTAGTATCCATTTTTCTAGCTTCAGATATGGAACTAAATAATAAAGAGTTTATTATTATATATGGATGTAAAGGAGTAAAGGTAGAAAAGATAGAAAAAATAAAGTAGCTAAGAATAAATGTCAAAACCACTTTTTCTTGTCTTGGGATAAAAATTGTATCTTAAAATGTATCCACTAGGGAAAAACTGCTATAGCTTTGGTATTGGCAATGATACTGCTTATTGTTAAGTTAATTTTTGTGCATGTGTGTAAATATTACAGTTCCCATTTTCGGATTATGTGCAGAGCTTTCCAGTTAACTCTTGTCTGTTTGTTGCTCTTTATGTCTTCAGTGAAAAAAAAGTGTTTGGAGCAGAACAGTAGATTTACCATAAGATTTCCTGCTGTTATTTGAAGTTGTATCCCTAATGATATGATACAAAAGCAAAAGTGTTCTGCCTCCTTTTTTAGAACATATTTACAAATTTACTCATAGTTAGTGGGCAATTATATACCAAAGCTTTATTTAAACAAAACTCCATGTTAAGATGGTTTTCTTTTATGGTGCTTATTTTTCGCAGAAACATTTAGAGGGACATGGTACTTGTATTTTTCTTTGCCCTTCTAATCAGCAGTTTAAAAGTATTGGAAATATGCATTTGAGTAGTAAATCTAGATTGCGTTTCATAGCTTGTGTTGCCTATAATACTAGAAATACTTATTTTAATAAAGAAGCGGTGACAGTTTCTAGCTTGGTCAGATGTGCTGTTATTAATACTGTTCTACGTGTCTTTTGGCCTGTGGCATTCTTACTGCAAAACTTGGAGCAGAAGTGGTATGTGTTTTGGGCCCATGTGTTTTTGGAGTATGTTTGGGAATACTGATGAACCTTTAAGAACGTCTTAACAAATTTGACCAGAACTCCTAAATTAAAATTTCCATGTCACTCTTCAGATTTGTTAACTACATTCTCAGGTATTTGCTTTAATTTCCCAGTTCCCTTACATGGGACTAGATCATGGAATGAAAGATGATATTCCTGACCCATTATCTCATTCACTAAGTTGTTTTTCCATTAATGGTAAAGGATTTGCACAGCTTATTCATCCATTCTTCTCTGGTTCCTTTGCCGTTTTTCTCTCCGCTTCCTTCATGAACCCTCCCTTGCATCTAGTGACTCCTGTCCTATGTTGGACAAGATAAAATGGTTGACCAGATCTAGGGGCATAGGAAAAAGCTGAATATCGAACTTGCTTTAAAAAGGATTAAACTTGTGACCTTATGTTATCTTCCATGTAATTCTAATTGCTACATTATAATGTCTTAACTTATTCAATTCAAACTTTTAATTGGTTAACAAAGTAAAGTATGGGTCTATTTAAATAAAGTTTGGAGGAAATTAGATCTCATCAGTATTCATTATGAAAAATGTCTTTAGTCTGTGGGTGTAGAAACCTGCCTACTGCCTGAATGATGATGGTGTGAAGATTTAAAAGACATTTATTTAGGGTTAATAATTTTTCATGGCAAAGCATTTTATTTTTTTTTGAAGAAATGAAAATAAGCACTAATTTTTGTTTACCTTAATTCATTTTATATGCTCTTGTCAAAACCACAAAATTGACTCATATAAATAAATAATTGTATTATAGTGCCCTTTTAAATTTATCTTTATTGACTGATACATTGTACAACAGTTATCTGTCTTATAACATTCAGAGTATAGAAAAAGTAAGTTGATTAAAACAAGTCAATGAAGAAGTTTTTAGTTTATTATGGAGACAAACTCCTTGGTTGTGTGATTCCTTAGATTTTCTTAAATATTGATCTCCTTAAACTTTAAGCCTTGCTTTCAAATCCAAAACCCCCTTAAATTTTGTTGCCGTACTCTTTTCTCCTTTGATTTTTGTTGTTGTTGTAATAAAACTAGATTTTAAAACTTTTTTTTTCTCAGTCAGGTGAAAGAGTTTAAGAGCCACTGTTTTGAAAGAAAAATATGTCCTTAATGATTTTAGTTTTAGTCTACTACAGAAAGTCATTTAACATTTCCTTGAATAGTGATTCTTAACTAGTTGCCTGTAAATGGATTACCCATATAAATACCCAGTGATGTGCCAAGGATGTCATTGTGATTCCCCAAGAGTGAGAAAGCAAGTCCTTTTTTTTAGTTTTAAAAATATTTTATTTTGACAATTTTCCCCCCAAATAGTAAAGGATACAGGGAGGACATAAAGTTGGATGAGCTGCATCACTTAGATATAATTAGAAATATATTTTTATCATTGTAATAATTTTATAATTAAATATAGTTTGATTATTTTCAGTAACATTCCAGACATCATAATATTTAAAAATTTTTATTTAAAATTGCTTTCTTATGGTTTTATTGAGATATAATTGATATACAGCATTTTATAAGTTTAAGGTGTATGGCATAATGACTTGACTTACATATAGTGTGAAATGATCACCATAATAAGTTAACATCCTTATCTTATATAGATACAAAAAAAACCTTGAAAATAGTTTTTCCTTGTGAGAACTTTTAGGATTTACTCCCTTAGCAACTTTCAAATATACCATACAGCAGTGCTGAGAGGTCATCATGCTGTACGTTACTTCCCCAGTACTTATTTATCTTTAAAGGGAAGTTTGTATGTTTTGACCTCCTTCATCCTATTCCCCTTCTTCCCATCCCTCTCTCTGGTAACTATAAATTTGACCTGTTTTTCTTTGAGTTTTGTTTTGGTTTGTTTTTAGATTCCACATATAAGTGAAGTCAAATAGTATTTGTTATTCTCTGACTTATTTCACTTAGCATAAGGCCTGTCAGTGTCGCAGATTGCGGGGTTTCCGTCTTTTTTAATGGCCGAATAGTATTGTTGTGTGTATACGTACACCAAATTTTATCAGTTTATTTGTTAGTGAACAGTAGGTTTTTTTCCATATGTTGGCTATTGTAAATAATGGCTGCAGAGAACACAGGGGGAGGGTGCAGATGTCTCTTCAACACAGTGATTTTGTTTCCTTCTGATATATACCTAGAAGCTGAATCGTTGTATCCTACAGTAGTTCTGTAATTTTTAGTTTTTTGAGGAATCTCCATACTGTTTTCCATAGTGGCTGTGTGAATGTACAATCCTACCAACAGTGCACAAGGGTTGCCTTGACTCTATATCCTCAACAGTATTTCTCTCTTGACTTTTTGATGATAACCGAGTGAGTTACGTGATATCTCATTGTGTTTTGACTTACATTTTTCTAATGTTTAATGATGCAGAGCTCCATTTCACATACCTGTTGACTTTTTGAATATCTTCTTTGGAAAAATGTTTTATTTGGGTTCTTTACCCAATTTTTAATTGGATTACTTGCTTTTCTGTTGTTGAGTTGTATGACTTCATATATTTTGGATATTAATCCCTTATCACATAATATGTTTTGCAAATATTTTGGACATTTGTGGTTCCATATAAATTTTAGGGTTGTTTTTCCTATTCAAAAAAATGCCATTGGAATCTTGATAGGAATTTCATTGAACCTGTAGATGGCTTGGGTAGTATGGACATTTAACAATATTCTTCTAATTCCTGAATACGGGATATCATTCCATTTATTTGTGTCTTAAGCAGAGTGATTATTTTTTGATAGTGCACCATAAAATTTTGAGGACCTTGTAATGACAGCCTGTAATCAAAGAAGCTCTTTAGCCAGAACACGATCAGGTTTTCTTAGTGTTATTGCTGTCATTCTATAAGTTAGTAACTATGTGAAGTAGGGCTTTTTTGGTAATTGGAAGGAGAAGTCATGGGGCTATTCTCTTATTTTAGATG
This sequence comes from Hipposideros armiger, assembly GCF_001890085.2. NCBI lineage: Eukaryota > Metazoa > Chordata > Mammalia > Chiroptera > Hipposideridae > Hipposideros > Hipposideros armiger. Next base: position 8,237,678 of record NW_017731362.1, read on the forward strand.
CCTGATATTTTCTGATAAGGATATATGAGGTGCCCATTTATTAGTGAGAATTGAGTGAGAATAGAATTTAGAGGACGATTTCATTTTCAAGTAGATTAAGCACACACATTATTTCTTCCACTGGATGCGTAAAACCTGGAAAAAGTGGACAGAACAGCTATTTGAGGACTCTAAAGAATAAATAACAGGTAGATTGAGAAAGAAGACTAGAATACAAAGTACTGTCAGATTGGCTGTGAGTTTACCAATTATTCCTTCCAGTATCCCTGAGCTTGAACTTAACACAGTCTGATGGATGGCTATGTGTGGGCACTTAGGCACAAAGTGAACTCCAAAAGAAGCCTGCTAGTCCTGGCTCAAGGAACAGGAAAGATAACTCCTAATGCTCAGTGTGAATGTGAAAATTCTCTCTTTTGTTCTTTTCTCTGTTCTCTAATGCCATGGTCCCAAGCAATCCTGTGGTAATAGCAGCAGGGAGCGCAGCAGTAGCCTGCAGCCAAAATGCTGAGGGATGGGAACCTTACTTGCCAATTGACAAACCCCCATTAGTTTTTCCCCACTTTGTCCTTTCACTGCATGGCCCCAGAGCAGGTACAATAGCAGAAATGTGTGATCAAGCAGATAACGTAAAGCCCCAGCATTCTGGCTGAAGAAAGGAAAAGCAATGCCCCAGGGAATTGGAAAGTACTGAGATCATGCAGAGAGAGCAACTTGGCAAAACATACCATAAAACTGGTTATGAACTCCTTCTAGGCTGCCCCTGAGCTATGCATACATGGAAATAATCAGACTACTGCCCAAGTCCTAGGCTGATTATTGGATGATACGAAGTGGAACAGATTTAAATAGAATGGCAAAGGCTTTGAAAATTAAACTGATATTGGAACCATGTCCATAGAAGCCATGTTAGAACCTGTGACCTGAACCTAACCACATTGACCACCTCTTAAAGCAAAAATATTAACATTATCCACAGGATTTAAACAAGAACCAGAGTTTCATACATAATATTTAAAATGACCAGATTACAGTTGAAAATTATCCAGCATATGGAGAAGCAGGAAAATTTCAACTCACATGGGAAGAGATGATCAAGCATATACCATCATGATACAGATGTTGGGATGATATTATAGAGACTGTATAGTAGCTACTATACATATGTTCCAACGAGCAATTGTGAATGCTCTTGAAATAGATGGAAAAGTAGAGAAAGAGAAGATATTTTAAAAAGACGTGAAGTTATTAGAACTGAAAAATACTGTAAGTGAAAAAAAAAGTCACAGAATGATTTAATAGCAAAGAGGAAAGAAATTTTTAAAAATTGTACAGAGCCTTGGAACTATGGGAGAATAACAAAATGTTGGACAGTTAAAGATATTTTGTGAAAGAATGTAGTGCTTCCATTTACACAACATTCTTAAAAAGACAAAACTATAGTGATTTTGGGGTTTGCTTTAGAGGGAGCATGTGGCTATAAAGGCATGAGGGAGTGTTTTTATGTAGTGTAACTTCTGTTTTGTGATTCGGTGCTGACTCCAAGAATCTATATATGTGTTAGAATTCTTAGAACTGAACACCACAATATTAAAAAGTCAATTTTACTGTACTACTTATACATAGTACTTTGTTGGTAATGATTGATTCAAGTTAATCCTTTATCTTGTGACACCTGGAAAGCCAATAGATAATATGAACTCTGCATCTAAGAGGAGGATCAGTTCTAGAGACAGTGAATTGGATTTGTGGGTGAGCTTAAGAGTTCACCATTTAAAAGTAGTGTACTTCTTCCAGATTATACCACTACTTAGTTTACAGCAAACTTAGAAAAATTCATTCTTACACAAAAGGAACATGATTATTTCCTAAGGGCTCTTTATATGAGAAATTTAACCAATATTATTCATTTCTGAAAACTGTTCAGTAAATCCCCACTTTCTGTGGGCTAAGGTAACCTGATGGTGGTGTGCCGTAGGGTAATAGATAACTACAGCCAATTCTTATTCCAGGTAGTCATCTTCTATAAAGCCACCACAGACACTGACGTAAGGAATACTGAACCATTGCTCCTAGTTGCAATACAGGATTAGGTTCCTGCAAGCCTCTGGTCACAACATTTTTGTTAACTGATTAATACCTGATTTTGTTTTATGTGTGTTTCTGTTTAAAGACTCCTTATTTAATATGTTTTGTCGAACTCATGGTCAACACCACTGTCACTCATGCCTGAAACTAAACCTATCTAACACATGTACTCTCCATAAGACACAAACAAGAGGGCCTTGTTTGGTTTCAGCTAGGAATGTGCATGTTGGGTGTTACCAATTTTTGGCTGCTCTGCACATGTCCATGAATGACTGGAAAGCCCAACCAATATGCAAATTATTTTTAGTAAACATGTAAATTTGCAGACACAGAATCTGTGAATAGTAAGGATCAGCTGAATCTAATGGTCCCTGGGTACCTGTGCAGACTGAGGAAGGAAGCTAAATAAATAATGTTATTTCTCTTCTGTGCTTTCAGCTTCTTCTTCTCTGTTCCCTACTTCGTTGGTCTCACAAGCAAACTTAGGATCAAATGGAAATTTTCCTGAGCTTCCATTTGGTAAAGGCTTATTGACTCAGGCTGCTCATGTGGTAATGCATCTCCCTTCATTTCTAGGGATAGATGGGTTGTTGACCTTTCTTGAGGAAAATAGCCTTTGTTGCCAGTGATGGAATTCCTGTCAGGATTGACTCTCACTCAAGTTACAATAAACAAAAATTCTGACTTTATATGACCAAATAGAGTTTTCTCCTTCTCAGAATATAGATAATTAAAAATCCAACTAAAACCTAAACATAGGACTTAAGATTTACTCATTTTCCCTCCAGTTCATTTATTCATTTTTAAAATTTCACATTGTGAGTTTATACTCAGTTTTCTAACTTTTCAGAGAAATTGAGAAATTCATTCTGATCCTTCAGTTATTAGTTAAACCATGTGTATTTTAGAGGACTGTTTAAAAATTTTTAGAGGGCTTTCCTTTTAAAAAATGAGAAACAATGAGATTTTGGCAATTAATAAGCTAGATAAAGCATGGTTGACATTCTGTTCATTAGATTTTTTTTTAGGTAAATCATTTTGGTAATTACTGCATAGTGGTTGGGTCATTAGGAGATTAACAAATCTCTAAAAGATTTTAGCTTTTCTTTTAGAGTCTATACATTGTTTTCTACAAAGTATAAGTGTTTATACCATATAATTATGTAAAATATCACCTGAATTTCTTTTTAAAGAAAACTAAGTATCTCTAGTATATAATGAAATATCTTTCTGCAAGAAACAATAAACCATATAGGTTAAAATAAGGCTACTTCATGATCTTCTAGCATTAAAATTCATTCAGAAAAGTAAGCATGGATCAGTATTTCCTGTCTTTCCTCACAATAATTTGTAGGAAGTCCTTCCTAGCAAACCTAATCTGAGTTGGATCAAGAAAAATGTATGCTGTGTTCCATTTGACAGGTGAGTTACTGTTTCCATCCCCCCCATATTTTGCTCCTTTAAAGGAAACAATTAGTAAAAAAATACGAAATGAGGGATTTGTTAAGAGAGTTTTCTTCAAGTATATTCAATATTCTCCACTTTGTAGTAAGAGAAAGAATGTTGTATTAAGATACCTTGCTCTGTCACTAACTGTTAATATTGGACAGGTCTCTTTATATTTCTTGGCCTAAGTTTCTTCCTTTGTAAAATGAGGAGGCAGCATTAGATCATCTCTAATGTCCTTTCCATTTCTAAAGTTTTGTGGTTTTTATGTGTAATGATAATTGACTACCAAAAATAAGTCTAAGGTGTTGACAGATTGAAGTATATTTTCTGAATTATCAGGGAAGATTATATATAACTGAAATTACAGTCTTTTAAAAATAATGTTCTTTTGAATAATTGTTTTAATTTTCTAAAAAATATGTTATTTATGGCATATGTGCTAATTGTCACATTGACTATTTTTACTGTACAGCTTTTTCTTCAACCGATCTTGATTAATGAAAGTTTATGTTTTGTCTGAAACCTCTTAGGCATTGGTTTTCGTTTTTCACTGTTCAAGGTTTATTTGGTGGTTTAGTTGGTATGACGCTTGGATAGTTGGCTGCATTATTTATATGTAGACTTTTCGTTTTACATTATATGCCAGTCTGTATACTGTGATACATATAGTACACAAAGCAAGATCCTTTAAAACAGTTAGGCACAAGACATGCTATGTTGGATTTATAGTACATTGGATTCCAGGATGTGATTGATTGGAGAAAAAAAGTTGGACTAGGCATGTAGGGTAAAGGAACCAGAAGTTACATAACAGAGTAAACACACATTTTGTTTGAAGGGCACCTGTAACGGACACATCATTGGCAGTGGTGGAGCCTTGGAGGAGGTGGCATGATTCCACACTAACCAGTTTAGGATTACACAAGATCAGTACCATCCAGCATCATGATATAGCTGCAGGATTTTATGACCATTCCTATTTCTAACTTTAGGAAATTGAAGTTTTTCCTAGGCTGTCTTAATATTACTACTTTAGTCACAGATCACGTAAAAAGGACAGTGTGCACAACCTCCAATTAAAATCCTGTAGTGCCTTAGACAGTGAAGTGGCATGATGTTAAAAGACTTTAAAACTGCAGCTCTTTTTGGATCCCCCAAAGTGTATCTGCACTGTCCTTCAAACGGGCCTCTTCCTCAGGTGTCAGTCACCTTCACAACACCTGAGATTCCATTCTGTGCCAAGATGTAAGGAACACTAAGAAAAATGTCATCTTTTATTCCATAGAGACCCTTAATCATGGTGGAAATTGGATGGACCCACACCTAAGATTCTTCATTATACTTTCTGCCAAATCTGCCACAGATAGTCCAGTGGCCCAGGATGTGTACCCTTTCAGTTTGATCACCTCATAAGCACTATTAACCACCTGTTTGTGAATTTCTTTCCAGTGTTCCTTATCTGCATCAGTGCCTAAATCAGGTGCAGATTCTTCAGGGAGACACCAGCAACATTCTCTCCATACAGGCACTCCATAGAGTTTGCATGCGCCCCAAGAAACCCCCATAACAGCTTAATGGGTGAACTCCCAGCCTTTCCCCCATTAGGTAACTGAACTGGGCCAATCCAGATTGCAACCACTTTCAGTAACATGGTGTTAGGGAAAGCCGCTTATCTTCCAAGCCACATAGGTCACGATATCCACTGAATTGGAAACAATAAACAATTTGTAGTTGGGACTATATTTTACAACATTAGGAATGATGAATTTAAAGATGTTCATCTTACGCTGGGCCAAATTAAGATGACTTTCTCCCTCTCATTGATGTGTCCTAACTGTGAAAATAACGAGCTTGGAGTTTGCAGTCTCATTATAGTCTTTGCCAGAGACAGTTTTTGGTGTTCCAAGGAAAAGGCTGATATGTTGGAGATCCATCTTCTCTCCCTTCAATTTGTCTTCATGACATCAACAAGGGCAAGTTCATCTGCCAAGTTCTTCATTAAGATACTGGAGGCACAGGCCATGCCAACAGCACCAACACGATGACTATAATCTTATTCTTGGAGGCTTTTTTCTTCCTTAAGAAAATTCACAATCAGCTGATTTTTAAGAGTTGCCAGACTGGACTTAGAACCAAAAGGAAGTGGGAGTGCATGGCGGGTGGGCGGGCGTTGGTAGCGCGGCGTTGGATCCAGACTTGGCAGTAGCTGCTCCAGGACTTGGAGCCCAGCATGGGAGGGGCCTTCTCTTAGGCATCAGTTTTGTATTGAAGTCCTCGTTATACAAGTATTAATAATCCCAGGTCTCCACAGATAGAGATTGCATAAGGAAGCAAAAGCTTTCATGGCCAAGAGTGTTTACCTACAAAATCATCTCCAATCAAACATATTCCTTAGTTAGACTGTCTAGCCATGTATGTTGGGTCAAAACCTTTATTGGTTGCTCTCTAGCGACAAAGTGCAAACTGAGCATAAAGAAAAATTGTAAATAATGCAAAAGTATAGTATTATATGAAGTCTATGAAAGGCCCATTGGAGAACAGTTCTAGTCATATGCAAAGCCGTGTGTAGATGAGGTTTGGACAGAAATAGGTTAGTTAACAATTGTAAAAGAGAAATTTTCCAAGAGAAATGACTCAGTAGGTGCTTCAGGAAAGAGTAGTTTGGATATCATAGAATCAAGAAGAGACTTTGTTGAAAAATTACCTTTGTTTAGATAATATTCTGAAAGTCAGCTGGGAAATGAAGGATGCTGTTATATATAGTGTCAGTTAAAATTATAACCTCCCTCTCATGTTTGTTCATTCTCAGAATTAGCAGATGGCTATAAGAATGACCTAAATTTTGTGATACAAAATGAAATAAGCTCTTCTAAAAATTTTATTTTGAAATTAAAGTCCTAATCAAACCTTTTTTTTCACTAGTATTATGAAAATTTGGTCCTGTTTTCATGGATTCATGATCCACGGGTGGATTTTTTTTATCCAGTACCAGTTATCCTTGGGTATTGAGAATTCTGTAGACTTATATTCAAAGATGAGAATGAAGGGTTTATTGGTATGCAACACCATTTTTGATATCAGTGTTACATAACATTTATTGAATAGCTCTCTTGTTGGATGTTGTTAGTGTATTAAATTTCTTTGCAGGGAGAGAGAGAGAGAGAGAGAGAGAGAGAGAGAGAGAGAGAGAGAGAGCGAGCGAGCGCGAGCAGAAGAAACACTGAAAACAAATCAGGATTATAGATAAGCAAAAGATCAAGTTCATGTGGAACATCTCTCAATTTCTCAACTCACATTTATTCTGTGCTACATAAAGTTCGATGTCCCAAAGGAGATGTCATTTTTATCCCTTCCTGGCTCATATACTTAACCCCAGTTGAAATTAAACACTTCCATAGAATTTTCCACATACAGTTTAAAAATACAATGAACCCATGTATGTCTGTGTGTAACATCAGTTGTTTTTCGGATGAAGTGAGCTAGTTGGACCCGTGTATTTAAGGGTAGATGTACTTATCCAGTGGAGGAAATTACAGGGACTCTGTAAGTAGGGAAGTCTGGTTTAGGGGTAATGCTTCCTTTACTCAGTGTGGGTTTGTATACAGCAGATCCTCGAATAACTTTGTTTTGTTTTAACGACAAAATGCTGTCAGAACTTAACTCTTGTTATATGAATTAGACATCGGTAAATTGGTTTTGTTATATGTAATTTTGTTGCATTTCCAAGAACCTATTGACAATGTCAAAGAGGGCTCACTGTATTCGGTGTCGTTGTATTAGCAAGTTCTGACTCTTTCCTTTGTATATCCAATTTTATTTACTTTTGCATGCATTTATTTGTTTTATTTGATTGATCCCCCCCCCCCCAAATCCTTGACAATACGTGAAGGCCAGGAAAGGTGCAAAGTGTAAAAGTTGGACCCAAGTAGAGAAGAGTTGTAGCATTCATTTTAATTGCTGGTGGTGAAGCAGAAGTAGGGTAGTGGGAGACAGCATAGTTGGTAAACTCTGAAACTTAAATACAGGACATGTAGCCTAAGTCAGTAAAAAAAATAAAAATTCTTCAGAAAATTTTTCATAAAAGCAAAATTTTAAAGTAATTCCACATTAACACTGACTTGACTGAAGAATAGGAGGGAGAGACAGTAGAATCAGTTCACTTTCATTGCAGAAGAGCTTTTGACTCATAGTTGGTCAAAACTGATCTCTTATAAGAGAAGTCTTTCCCCTTCTTTAAAGCAAAAGTAAGAAAAGTAGTTATTGCCTAATTTGCCAATTATCTAAAAACAGACCTAGGGCAAGTGAGAACCAGCTGAATGTGGGGTGCTTGGATATGGCTGATGTGGTCAGTCTAGTTCTGACAGTTTGGAGAACCTCTTAATTTTAGAGATGGTTAGCAAGCATTCTTCTGGATGTAATTTCTCAGATGCTCTTGATGTTTTACCTTTGAAAATAGAATTTCTGGCAGTTTATGTGGCCCCATTTTTATTTAGTCATATTGCTGTGGGTCTGAGAACTGGGCAGGTAGAGTCATAAACTGGTGCTTTTTAAAGATTTTAGGAAGTGGAAAATGCCTAGGATTTTTTTAACTTCTTAAGGTAAAAGGGGACAGCCTTTGAGTTTGTGCTGGCTTTCTACTGGGCTTAGGTGGATTAAATGCTTAATAAAAATTTTGTTCACCGTGGTAGTCATTTTAACTTTTTGAAATGATTAAACATGAAAGAAACCAACTGTATTTTACCAAAGAATGCTCTTCCCTTTCGCCCATCATCCGTATTTTCTTATTGAGCTGGAAAAACTAATTTTTAGTTCAGATATTTACAAATGGTTTTTTGGTCAATTTTTAAAGAATTGTATGATTTTAAGGACATCTAAGAGAAGTGATTGCATTTTGAGAACCAACTATGAAAGTGGACCTAGGAAGTGTTTTACTACATGGCTCCATGTAATTTATTCATGCTCTAACTTTGCTGCTTGGAAAGAAGTTTATATGAAGTCTAATTAAATCATTTCTAAATTTTTGGATTTTGCTGTTACATTTTAGGAAAGTGTCTTACTCTTAAGCAGGGATTGTGTGTGTGTGTGTGTGTGTGTGTGAGGAATCTTTTATTTACTTATTTTTAAAATTAATTTCAGGTGTACAACACAGTGCAATAGTTATACTTTTTACCCCTCAAAGTAACAACCCCCTCCCCCAACCTGCCACCCCACTCCCCGCCCCCAATATCATACAATACATATCTATTACAATTCCATTGACTCCACTGCCACACTAGACTCCACATCCCGTGATTAAGCAGGGATTTTTAACAGGAACAATATCTTTCTGAATTTTAATTTGCTTAGAAGAAGTAGAATATTTACTTGGGGGATTTTTATTATGACTAGAAATTAAAATATGAAAATCACACATAACCTGACGTTTAACATACTAAATTAACATGGTCAATTACTGTTATTTGGGTTTAAAAAGAATGAAGTGTTGTCCCAGCCTGGAAAACCATGCTAATAGGTATACACACTGAGATCTTTAACATGTTTATAACTTGCAGTGTATTGACCTTTTTTTTTAAAGATTTTTATTGGGGAATTGGGGGCATGGGGACAGTGCTGGGGAATTGGGGGAAGGGGAACAGACAAGTTGCTGTTGTCTAGTTGTGAAGGACGTTGCTTCACTGGCTCAAGTTGGCACCATCATTGCGCTCTTCCTGGGTGAGGCAGATCAGTCGCCGGCTTCTGGTCGGCCGCTTACTGCGGCTGCTGGCTACATATGGTAGCCCATGGCAACCCACTGCAGCAGGGGCTGCAGCCTACACCGTTGCCGGTGACTCACGCAGCCCAGCTCCAGGTTGAGCTGTTGTTCAGCATCTTAGGTGTAGAGGGCAGTGTCACTGGCCCTCATATGTGGAATCTGAACCGGGGCCCTCTGATGTCCCAAGCCAATTCTTAAACCATCGCGCCACTTGGCAGGCCCTGACCTTTTTTTTTAAGAAAGTATTTTGGTTCAGTTAGTACTGTCAGAAATAGTAGTGGTTTTTTCATTTTACAGTTTTGTTTCTCCAGCTATAAGAATGTATAAGTGGGAACTGTATAGGTATTTTAATTCCTTTGTGCTCTACAGATCTACAAGGGTGGCTCTAGGGAATTGTTGAAGATTAGATTCCATGGGAAGCCTGAGACAGAGTTAAGCTTACAGGATGTTTATCAAATGCCTTGGGATCACCATCTGTGAAAAGGACAGGAAGAAAGCAGGATTGGACAGAGGGAAAAATTGAGTTGTGATTCAGGCCCAGTGATATTCCTGACCCACCCGGCTGTGAATCCCGGAGCTAGAATGGCCCTTCAGAGGTATCCTGAGCTGGGCTAAGATTGCCAGGCCTTTATAGCTCACATGCATCTGTCGTTGGATATGGGCTGCCCAGGAAGGGGCATAAGCTTGGGCAAAAGCTGCTGTCTTTAGCTCAGGCACTCACTCCCAACAGTTGGGGCAGTGAGTCCTTCATTAAGAGGGATTGGGTGGCACATCCCAGGAATATTTTTGTAGAATCTGGTGTACGGTTTTGTGTTTTTTTTGGTTTATTTTTCATTATAGTTTGCTTTGTGCCTCTGGGGTAAGTTTATATCGTTTTTCTTTCTCTTCTAAGCAAGGGTAAGAGGCTTGACTTAGCTTAACTGCCTTAAAGAATTATTGAGTCTCTGAAAACAAATGCTTTAAAATGCTTTGAGATCATTATATATAAGATGCTTCAGATTTCTTTCTTTGTAAAACCATATATTATGAATAAGAAGAAAAATAACATTTTCTTTTCTTTTGCATTTCCATATACATGATCTTCTCCCTGGTTGTCTTGAGGGACTTAGTTTGCCTCGGATGGAGTGTATTAGAAAGACAGAGAGAATAAAAATAAATAATACTTGACTTCTGATTTTAATTTATTTAGTGTATATATATGAGGTATGATCAACAGATATGGTGAATGTTTGAATAAAATAATTTATTACAGCAAAAGACACATTGCCATTAACCCCCCCTCCCCCTTGCTTCAAACACACGTATCCCTTTGTTCTTGCCACTTTCTGAAGCAGTTTTGGAAGTCCTCTTTTGTGAGTGCCTTCATTCTCCATCATGACAATGCTCCATGTCACACATCACTTCTGGTATAGCAATTTCTGTCAAATAAAAAGATTATGGTGTCCTCATCTGCCTTATTCACTAGATCTGGCATTGTGCCACTTCTGGCTTTTCCGCAAAGTCAAAATGATTCAGGACATCAAGGCAGCCATGACTGTGCAACTAAAGACATTCATGAAAGAGGACTTCCAGAACTGCTTCAGGAAGTGGCAAGAACGATGGGCCAAGTGTGTTTGAAGCGAGGGGGAGTATTTTGAGGGGCATTAATGACAATGTGTCTTTTACTGTAATAAATGCTTTTAAATTTAAATATTCACCATTTTTGTGATCATACCTCATATAAAGTACCTACTGTGTACCAGGTACTATTACAAACTTTGGGGATAATAGAATTTTGGAGCAATAAAATGGGCTTAACTAGGCATTTCCCGCAAGATGAAGCTTTTCTAAAATTCCCCTACAGTGGCTCACATGGGTCAAAATTGGTGGGAGCCATAATGGTTCTATGGAATTTTGATTTTGAAAACATACCTTTGTTTCTCTTGCACTTGACTCTTCCAGGTTAAGAGACTGGGTCTGAGAAGGAAATTGTTAGATAAAAGTTGAATTTATGGTTACTGGAATGGGACATACTGGTTTTTCTCTGGTTCCAAGGGAGGAAATACCTTAGGCTCTGGGAAGTAAGGAGGGTTGGGAGGAGGGTAAGGGGGTGGACACGCTGGGATGGGTACTAATGGGTTGGTTAGTGATCTTAGTCTTTCAGAACTGCCCCCAGAGTCTTCCTCAGGAAGGAGAATTTCCTGGTACAGCTCTCCCAAACTGTTACAAGTGTCTTAAACTTAACTGAATGCTAGGTCTGCTGTTTACCCCAGTTGGTTGTGACCATGATTTGATTGTCATTCCTCTTAACCTTACTGAGAAGTGTATTGGAAACGGGGGGAGGGGGTGGGGGGAGTGGGGGAGATGGCCCCAACTTCAATACCTCCCACACTAAACACCTGTCAAAACCTCCAGCTGCCTTCCTTGCCCCCATTCCAGTATCCATTGCTCAGTCATTACATGAAGTGGCCAAATGCCACCTGGCTGGTGTCTGGATAGACAAGACAAGTTGGACTGACTTTTCTTAGGCAGTTTCCAAAAAATAAGGACTAAATTCAAACTAAATTGAGAAGCCCAAGACACACCAGCCTGTTAAAAGGCCACATGTGGTACATTGTCAGCCTGTGCCCCTGACTGATTTAGGTCCTACTTGAGGACCTCCAACAATTGTAAACAGCACTCTTTCCAGGGGCACCTTAAACACTCCCAGCATTGTGCTTTGTGTATGAAAGCCAGGCATTAACTTGCCCTTTTAACCAAAGCAGTGACTTGCACCATAGGGCAGTGGTATGAGACCTTCAGATATTTAATGAAACATGTACTTGTCAAATGATTGTAGAGATCTCTCCAACATTAGGTTAACCTTGATTACTTGGGGGAATTTCTTGGAAGGGTGACTGATTCGTTATTCACTTCGCAGGCAGCTATCCCAAGGATGGAGTTATCCATTTAGGGTAGGTGTTAGGAAACCAGTCACAGACTTTAGCTGAAGTGATCAGTGATCCAACTTGGTCGCTAGAAGGTATTCAGGTCAGCCTCAAGTCACTGGCCAGGGTTGTTGGTATGGATGATATAGAATTGCCTTAGATTTCTTTGTGGGTCAGGTGGATTGCAAGGCAGATTCTGTTTAATTGCTAGTACATATTCCTATACCTTGATTCATGCTTCGGTCTACGTGGAAAGGTCAATTCAGACACATAAGGAGAAAACCACTTGCATTTCTATGGTAGACCCTGATGGTTTATGGAATTTGTTCAGCTGATTTGGCCCAGGACCCTGGAGGACTTGGGGGAGGTGAGTAATGTAGGCTGCTGGCCTCATCTTGCTGCTTGGAGTCCTGTTTATAGAAGCCTTAGTTCTAGGATGCTTAAGACAAATTAAATAGATTTGGTCCTACCTTTGTTGGTCAGATTAATCAGCTTGGTCGACAGAATGGAAGACTGTAGAAAAATTTGCCAGGAGCCCAAGATAGTGTAGAAACAAGGGATACATACTGTTGGAGGTAATTTTCTGTGGTCCTCTTACATTTCTGCATGTTTTGCAAGCAGTGGCACTGACTGCCTTTGTTTTGTACTATCTTTGTCCAAAGGATGCTTGTATAGTAAACAGCCTAGGAAAATATACATAGTGTCTCTTTCTGGAGCAAAAGGGCAGGTATGTTTACTGTTCAGTGTAATAGAGATAATATCTCTCTCTTAAGCAAAGGTAAGGCATGCTCACTGCACACTGTAAAAGATTGGGCTCCCTAAACTCAGTGTTCCTCTCCTGTAAACCCACTATGTGTACAGACATCCATTTGGGCTCATCCACGTTGCTTCCATGGGACATGATTAATAAAGTAGTTTGTCACAGACTAGGAGTCTCATGTCTTCTTCTTTCACCCATGAAGCTATGATAGTCTACCTTGTTAGCTTACAAATAGGGCAGAATCTCAGACCCTTCACAATTCTTGACACTGGCATTATGGGTACTTTTTCTCTCTCTGGGTGTCCTTTTAGGAGGCCCCATATCTCTATTTAAATAAATGATCTATTTGAGCATAGATAAAAATGTCAAATGGATACAAGGTGTGATAAAAAAATACGGTAAATGTTTAAATTAAAAAAAAATTAACACAGTAAAAGACACATTGCCATTAATCCCACTCAAAATATTACCCCATTCTTCGAACACGCTTATCCCATCATTCTTGCCACTTTCTGAAGCAGCTCTGAAAGTCCTCTTTCATGAATGTCTTTAGTTGTGCTGTCATGGCTGCTTCGATATCCTGAATTGATTCAAAACATTTTCCTTTCATGGTCATTTTGACTTTGGGGAAGAGCCAGAAGTTGCATGTGCCAGATCCCGTGAATAAGGTGGATGAGGACACCATAATGTTTTTATTTGACAAATTGCTGTACCAGAAGCGATGTGTGATATAGAGTCTTCCTGTTGTGATCACAAAATACAGTGAATGCTGCCGAGTGCCATCCAGCTGAAAGGCAGGGATCTTCAATATGGGAAGCGGCGCATTGAACCTTAATAACAGTGTGTAACAAGTTTCAACTTGTTCAGTGCAGTCAGTCGGGTGTGAGCTATGGTTGAGAGACGGTGTGTTTTAAAGTTTGCCGTAAATCATCCTCCATCATGGCAACACTCTGTGTCACACATCACTTCTGGTATATGGCAATTTCTGTCAAATAAAAACATTACGATGTGTCCTCATCCACTTTATTCACTGGATCTGGCACCATGCGATTTCTGGCTCTTCCCCAAAGTCAAAATGATTCAGGACATCGAAGCAGCCATGACAGCACAACTAAAGACACTCAGGAAAGAGGACTTCCAGAACTGCTTTAGAAAGTGGCAAGAACGATGGGATAAGTGTGTTTGAAATGAGGGGGAGTATTTTAAGTGGGATTAATGGCAATGTGTCTTTTATTTTATTTAAATATTCACTGTATTGTTTGATCATACCTCATATAACTGGTCAGCCTGGCAGTGCCATTTAAATGTATATTACCTCTAGTACAGGGTCACAAACTACTGCCCTAGTCCTTGGGGCCAAATTTGTCTCACTGCCATCTTGTAAAATAAAGTTTTATGGTAATACACCACACCCATCTGTATTTGTACTGTCTATGGCTCGTTTTGTGCTACAAGGCAGAGTTGGGTAGTTTCAACAGAGACCATATGGCCCTCAGAGTAAAAAGTAATTATTGTTCCTTTAAGAAAAAGTTTGTAGAGCCCTGCTGTAGCACCCTAACCCAACATTATTTCCTTTAAAGGTACTTCCAAGTGTGTGTCAAGATAGACGTACAAAGATGTTTGTTGCGTGGTTGTTGATAACAGTGAAAAAACAGCAATCAACAAAAAACTGGAAACAACTTCAGGAATTGTGAGAAGGTCTAGATTTATTGCCTGAACATTGACTTGTTCTGCAGATTTTCACAAGTCACTCCTTGGACTGAATTCTTCCCAGTGAGTCTAAGACACCACATTACATATTTGGACTTAAATACAGAGGTGACAAAAAAATGTATACACGTTTTAAGGAAGGAAAAAACTGTATTAACATTGTAATACTCAATATATACCGATAACAAAAGATGAGTACAAGTCACGGTTGACTTCTGCAATTACAAGAAGTGCTCAAAGTGGTTACTGTCAGCATAATTTTAATACAGTTTTTTCCTTTCTTAAAATGTGTATACATTTTTTTTGGCACCCTCTATCCATGAAATTTCTTCTTTACTCAGAATAACGGGTTGTCAGATCATACAATCTGGGAGAGAAGGCAAGGGACACCAGATTAATTTGGCAAGCCTCTGCATACTGCAGGTTCCAGGGAGTGCAAGGGTCACTGGGTAAGAGGCAAAGGTCCTGCTGTTCAGTTTTGCATTTTAGTCTAAAGGTTTTGAAAGCCAGTCAAAAGGTAGTCATTGGGAAAACAAAGTAAAACAAAACAGAAGCAAACAGATAAAACAGAGATTGCTGTTGTTCAACAGTGAAGATGTTGCTTTTGATGTAGATGAACCACACTAACTTCCGATTCTTTTCTGGTAAGGGGGAACCCTCTGACTGTGCCCATGTGTGAGGATAGAACCCTTCAATTAGGTGGAAGGCATATGCAGACAGGTTGAGGAGAGAGTTAAGTTGATTTTATTTTAGTGAGACTGTAGTGAGGAAATTATGACCAAACTGTTTTTGGAGTTTGGTATCGTGGTAAGAAGGGGAGGAGTTGATAGCATGGTAGGAACTTAAATTTTAGGAATCCACCTAGGGAAAAAGAAGCAGAGTTCTAGTATTGTGGTGGGCAGCATTGACCAAAATATAGCTTTTTAGTGTGCGATATTGAAGTTGTTTCAGAAGTATTTTGCTTATTGCCTCTAGAGGGGTTGTATTTTGCACACTGCTTTTTAGTTGCAGTGTATTTTGACCAACAAATCAGTATGACTTAATACCTTTGGTTAGACAAAGGAATTATTTTTATTCAAGAAGTCTTAAAAATTTATAACATTTAATCATATTTAATTGTATGTTGACATCCTTGTGGGGGGAAAAGGGTAAATGAGATAGGGATTGTCCCAGAACATCTAGGACATTTGTGTCATATTTATGTAGCCCAATGTTAATAGATTTGTGGTTAGGAGATTAGTGGTGAACCTGTTTTTTGGGGGGTAGGAGCAGAAGCAAATGTATTAAATTAAGCACACCTGGAAGTTTTCTAAGCGAGAGTTCAGCATTTTGTATACCTTGTGTTTATATTTCTTCAAGTGTGGAGCTGGAGAAATAATATCTTACATGGAAAAGTTTGACATATTGGTAGAGATGTCTTTTTTTAAAAAGCACTTTTTTTCCCTTTTGAAAAAAACGTAGAAGTAGTGAGGATAAGACCTATTATTATTGTCCAATTTCCATAGATTCTATTTGGCCTCAAACATTACATTTCCAATTTTCAAGTAACCTAAGATAGATAAGCAATGTTAAGGAACCATTATGTCCTACCCAAAGCTCATAAAGCTAGCTAGCAGAATAAGAACACTTGGGAAATGTGCTCAACTAAATAAATAGATTGTTTAAGAGGTTTGTTTTTCTATATGGGCAGTTAGGTAAGCATGTTATTTCAGGTGGCAGAGTTGAAAGAATTTTGGGACTGTGTAGGTGGAACAATGCTGAGCTTTCTTCTACTTAATCAGGGACGATTTCATGGAAGAGTATGAGTTAGTGTGTATGAGAACCTGAGGGCGGTATGGTTATCTTTGTGAAGAGCTTCAAAAATCAAGGAGCAGTCTATCATTTTTGAAATTAAGAATAACAGCTTTAATTTTTGTGTTACATGAGGTGGATGGAGGAGGTAAAACATGTACCGCCTTCTATTTTTTTTAGACTTGATATATGTTACATACATACATACATATATAATTTCATGTTTACTTCTTTCACCATGTAATTCACTCTCTTTAAGTAGATTAAGAGCATTTTGAGGGTGGGAATTATTTTTTCTGATTTTGTGTCCCACATAGAACAAAATTATAGACTCATGCTAACAAAAATTACATTTTTTTTCTCTTTTTAAAAAGGAAAATTTAAGATTTCAAATATGGAAAGCTTGGGCATTTTGTTAGCTATTGGGCACAATGTAAGTAAAGAGAGGACTTGGGACCAAGAGCTGGGCAGAACCTTTAAAGTAGTTCTAGGTTGGAGGGCCAACAAGAGGTGAGAGTGACATGCTGAAACTGGAAGAATGGGGTAAGCTCCTGAGTATAGCAGGTTAGACTAGTAGTGGGATAGAAAACATGGGTATTAACAGTGGCTTAATATACAGATGTGGGTCAGGATTCTCACCAGTCATGAGGAACCAATTTGGGGGGTGTTGTTCAGAATAGGAGCCATGCCTCAGAATCTTGACAGGAAAACGTGTTAATTTAGGGTAGGATCTAGGGTAAAAGTCTTTTTCTTTGCAAAGAAGTGACTGTGGCCTTAATATGACTTTACTGCAGTGACAGAAACCTAGCAGGTATATCTTTTATATTTATTATACTGTATTTATTTTTCAGGTTTGGCTTAATTGTAGGAAGTGTGATTCTGAACAGTTTTAAATTTCTTTTTTTCTTTTAATAATCTTATACCCTGATGATCATATTTCTTGGGTGGATCCTCTCTTGTCAGGCAGTGGGACTGGTAGAAAGAAGTATGTAATAATATCCTGATTTTATGGGATTTCTACACTGAAAGGAGAACAGGTTACTATTCCTGGCTCATACAGGTGGGAGTAGAATGATCTGCACAGTGCTCTTTTAGGATACTGAGGCTTTTCCTCTATTGATATACAGAGGTATTAAATGTCATATTGATACTATTGGGGAATTAAAAAAATTAGCTTTGGTTGCCATACTGAAGGGTCAGCTGGGATTATGAGAAATAATCTCCAACAACATTTCCAGATTTTACCGTAAGTAGATATTTAGATAAGATTGACTTATGTAATAGATTCTGTTTTGATATGGGGCTTGGTTCCATTCAGTGCTGGCTTCGTGTATTTATTAAGCACCTGATGTGCCAGATACTTCTAGGCATTTCATACCTATTTAACCCTCATGGGAATCTTAAAAGAAGAATAGTGGTATTTCCATTTTTAAAGGGGAGGATATTTTAGCTTTCTTTACCAACCAGATTAATCAATCCTCTTTATTCCCCCTGAAAAATACACATACTGATGACAATGGCTCCATTGGTCACTTATGTCTCCATTGGTCACTTATGTCTAATGAGTTCTACTATAGTATTCTTCCATACTTCTGCTTCAACCATATGAGTGTATCCTTACTAAGAGTCAATTGCCTTTGTTCCCAAATGTATTAATAATTATTTATTTATAGTTAAACCAATGAAATCATAAAGAAGATTGTTTTATAAAAAGCAGAGTTGAATGTTTGGAAAGACTCAATGACAAGGAGCTAAAATAACTATTGAATTAGAGGTAAATGAGACAGCATTGATACAAATTGGATAAAAACCACAAATCTGGAAGATTCTGAATTAATTAAATTTTTTTTTGCAAATGCATTAGTTTTTGCTATATTTTAAAGAAACAGGCCGAACATTGTGGAGAACGCATTAGGAATGTGATTGATGCAAGAAGGGCAATGTGGAAACTAACCAGAGGACCCACACTTAAAAAAAGGGCCCTGAAACTGAGTTTGGAACCAAATGAAAAATAACATGAGAGTGTCATGAAGATTAAAATGTCAGCTTTAATAATGATACAATGATTAGAATCATGGCATTAGAACTGCTGCTGCCAAAAGAGCTGGCCAACCTTTCAAAGAAAATACCCCGAGTTTTTGCCTTACACCATTCCAAGACCTGATTGGAAGAATAGTGCCAATCTTTAGTGTTGGCAGATTTGTTATTGTTTTAGCTCCACATAGTCAAGAAATGTCCATACTAGTCAGGAAACTCACCCTTCCTTGGGATAGGGTAGGGAAGGGAGGGGAGGGATTTCTTCCAGATAGAGGCCTGAGGCTGAGTAAAGGTGATTCCTACATCAAAATATTGGGTTATGTTTTATGTTTAGAAAAACATTTAAGGTAATGGCTTGGCCAACTCAGTATATCCTCACTTTAATCTACTTTTGAAATTATGATCATGTGCTATATTTGTATAGCTAAAAAGGAACAGAGCCCAAACCTAGCCTAGTCTGTCTGATTGTAAGCCTTTGTACTTTTCACTACGTCACACTTGTTGAGGTTTCTTCTGGGCACCCTCCTGCTTCCCATTTCATCTCTCTCTTTATCTATGAACCAGTTCCCTCAATTTTCCCCTTGGGACTTTGATTACAGAGCCTATTTTGTTCATTCAGGAGAATAATCCTCAAACTGAAAGGTTTGTATCAAACAACATAATAGAATAGAATTGTAACTTACAGGCATTGAAGGGAAAGAAAATAATCACCTAGGAGCTTTAAATACCTGAAATAACATCTGGTCTCCAGATCCAGGCAAACTATGTTGAAAGAATTTGTGAATATCTCTTCATACTCACAGTGTTACAAAGGTATATATGCACATGCAAATAGTATATGCACATTGTTTTTTTTTTAATATTACTGTAAAAAATATGTGAGTCGGTGTGATGGAGCATAAAAGAAGTAAATGAAATCTTAAACTGTGTAAATAGAAATGTGATGTCAGAATCATAGATACTAATGCTTCCACTGTCATCTTAGATGGCGTGGTGAATTTATTTTCATACTTTAAGAGGATAACTTCAACTATTGTGTCTGGAAGGGCATGTTTAGGATTTGACCTACTGAAAATGGTGACAGGAATAACAGTAAATGGGGTGGAAAGACTAAGAGCAAAGGGGATTAATACTCTCCATGGTTTTGAATACTGCCATATAAAAGAAGGTACAGACTTCTGTGGTGTTGCTCTAGGACAGTGGTAGGAAAACTGTTTTTGTAAAGGGCCAGATAAATATTTTGGGTTTTATGTTGCAACCATTTGACTCTGCCATTGTTACATGAAAGCAGCCATACGAGTAGACGGTATGTCGTAAAACAAAAAAATTGGACATGGCTGTATCCCAGCAAAACTTTATTTGTAAAAACAATGTGCTAGATTTCATCAACAGGCCAACTCCTACTCTAGAAGAGTAGTTTTCTTCTCAAGTTAAGAGAGAATTTTTCAAAAGATTGTGGGTTTTAGCAGTGGAAAAAACTGTCTCAAGAGGTGTGAGTGCCCCCTCACTGATATTATATCCATCCACCTAATGTGTTTGTTGATAAGACTTTGCACTAACTGGACGGAAAGACCAGATGACTTCTCTAAGACTTCTGCTAACTTTTTCCACCAATTTTGCATGCTTTTCTAACTGGTACAAGTTCCCTGATTTAGTCGTTTGAATGTTTACAATTTAATGGGAAAAGATTCAACCCAGAAATTGTCTGTATTAAACTTTGCTTTGTATGAGTTTATTTCATTTATTGAATTTAATTCAATACAGTATTGTATTTTATTGTATGTATGCATTTTATTGCATGTAATAAAATACAATATGTATTTTATTCTATATATCAGGTTATACACTTTATTGAACTATACATTTAAAGTGTAATTCAATAGTTTGTAGATTTATTTTGACAGATTTATAGAACATATCCATCATTCCAGAAAGTTGCCTTATACCCCTGTGAGGTCAATTTTCCTCAACACCTGTCCCTTGGAACCACTCATCTGCTTTCTATCACTGTAAATTCGTTTTAGCATGTTCTAGAAATAACTTCATAATAATGGAATCATACATAATAAACTCTTGTATCTGCCTTCATTGACTCAAAATTATGTTTTTGAGATTCATCCAGGTTGTTGCATGCATCAGAAATTAGTTGTATCGTTGTACACTCCCAGAAGCAATGCATGATTGTTCTAGTTGCTTAATAGCCTCTATAACACTTGCTGTTGTCAGTTTTTTTTAAGCTTAGCCATATAAGTGCTAGTCTCTCGTTATGGTTTTAGTTTGTTTCCCTGATGATATTGACCATCCTCTCATGTGCTTATTGTCCATTCATGTATCTTCTTTGCCCATTTTTAAATTGAGCTGTCAGCTTTTCATTGAGTTTAAAAGGCTCCTCATAATTTTGGATATAAGTTATTTAGGTATATGTGTTATGAATATTTTCTCCCAGCCTGTCTTACCTTTTCATTTTCTTAGCAATCTTTTGAAGGGCATTAGGTTTTGATTTTGATTAAGTCATTTATTAAATTTTATTTTTGTGATCAACACAGCTTTCCCTGTCCCATCTAAAAGATCTTTGCCTACTCCAGAATTACAAAGATTTTTTTTTCTTGTTGTTTCTTCAGAAGTTTTATATTTTATGCTTAGGCCCCTGAGCCATTTCAAATTTTTGTGTAGTGTGAGGGCTTGAGGTTCTTTTTGTTCCCATAAGATACTGACTTGTTCTATCTAGCACCATCTGTTTGAGACTATCCTTTCTTTGATTGATGAATTTTTGTTACTTAGTTGATAATCATTTGATCACATATGTTTGGTTTAATTTCTGAACTCTGTTCTCTTCCAGTGATCATTGTGTCTGTTGTAATTTATGCCTATCTCACAATGTCTTCATTACTATAGATTTATGGTAAATCTTGAGATCATCAGATACTGTAAGTCAATCCAACTTGGTTTCTGTTTTTAAAAAATTATTTAGCCTATTCTGAGCCTTTGTATTTCTAGACACATTTATTTCAAACAAATTTGTTAGAATTTTGATTGGGATTTCATTGATTCTGTTTTATTTATTTATTTATTTATTTATTTACTCTGCAGTCTTCATTGTTTAAAGAAAAATATATTTTGTAACATTCTATATGAGTTGTTTAAGAGGGTTGTTTTTAAGTTTTAATTTTTAAATTAACATGAAGTTAAACTGACTTCTTTTTTGTTGTATAGTTCCATGAATCTTAGTATACGTGTGTGTGTGTGTGTGTGTGTGTTCATTTAAGTTCTACCACAATCAATATACAAAATAGTTTGATTACCCCCCCCCCAAACTATTTCTTTCCCCTTTCCTCACCTCTTACTCCCTGGCAACCACTAATCTGTTCTCTGTTACTATAGTTTTATCTTTTCAAGAACTTCATAAATGTAATAATATAGTATGTAACATTTTGAGACTGGCTTCTTTTACTAAGTATATTACCTTTGAGCTAACTATGTTGTTGAATATATCAGTAGTTTGTTACTTTTTATTGCTGAATAGTATCATTTTATGTGGCTGTACCATAGTTTCTTTATCCATGTTAAAGGACATTTATGCTGTTTATGGTTTTTAGAGAATATGATTAAAATGACTGTGAACATTTTTGTACCAACTTTTGTGTGAATATAAGGCTTCATTTGTGTAGGGTACACACCCAGGAGTGGGACTTCCTGGTAATTGTGTGCAGTTTGCTTTTTAAAAAATAAATGTTTCTTTCATATTTTGGAAGTAGTAACATTCATTAGACTAAATTTAGAAAGTGTGGGGAGGAAGGAAAAAATAGGATAAATATTAAATATTACACATCGTCTCTCTTCTGAAACACAAACACTGTAAAAACTTCCATGTATTTCCTTTTATTCTTCCTCTTTCCCTTCTACCTTCTTCCTCTCCTCCTTCACTGTCTCCTCCTCTTCCTCTTCTTCTATTTTTACCTAGCAGTAATTATATTGAAAATATAATTTAATATCCATTTTATTTCTCTTAATTGCATTATTTACATGTAAGACTCACTAGGCAGTAACTTTGTAATTTGCACTTTGGTGCATTATCTAGCATGTATATAATCACAATACACATTTGTAGAAGTGTGGGGTTTTACATTTGTAGAAGTGTGGTGGGGTTTTAGGCAGTACAGCTGGCTAATGTTAGATATTTTGGACTTTTTCTTTACTCATCAAATTTTGCCATTTGGGTGACCATGGACTCCCAACCAGTTGCCTGATTTGGGGGATGCTGTGGTTGATGCCAGCCACTAGCCTTGTCACTCAACCGAATAGAGCCTTAAGGCAGCTAAATATTTGTCATGGTCTATTATGTGAGTGATTATTTCTGGAGCAGACTTTTCATCTAAACGTCAGTATAATAATACAGTTATTTGTATTCATGAAGCAAAGAACGTGGAAATGTTTCCATGGAGCCTTAGAAACCAGGTGCTGCTAGCTCCATATTTTTCTACTTCTTACCTTTACTTTTAAGTGCTGGGGATACTCCTGTTCTCAGAATATTGGCTCTTGTCATGTGATTGCTAAGGCCTTGATGTGTTTTTGTGGAACTGATAAACACTCCCTTCCTTGCATTTGGCTGAAGTTCTAGTCAGTGATGTTTCTGTCATGTTTGCAGCCAAGAACTTGGCTAAAAGGATTGTTTGGATTGAGGTTTGGGGGATTAAATCAGCTTTCAGAGTCCTTCTGACCTGGCTTCTCACCATAGTTGGATATTAGAGAATTTCATTAAGCTAACAGACACTATAACTCAGAATTTAGAAATCGGAAAATGTAGGGTTCTTTTATTTAAAAAGGGGTAGTATCTTCTGGTTCTGGGTAATATGGAGTAGACACACAGCACCCTTTCTTTACAACTGAACATAACTGTAAATACTGCAAAGAATGCATGGTAAATAGCAGTAGGCAGATTGGAGAAGAACATCAGATTTTGAGATACCACCAAACCTCCAAGACCCCCTGACCTAACTTCAGTGTAGCCAGAAACCTGGAATTGAGCAGTGGTGTAGACAGAGCAAGATCCAGAAGCCCATCGGTTCTGGCTTGAGGTGTGAGAAAAGGTGAAAAGCTCAGGGAGTTGGGGTCATCCTGTTTTCTTTCTTCCCCTTTTTTCTATGTTCTCACAACCCAGTTGGTAATGACCTCAGTTTGCAGTGGCTGTCTGTAGGAGCCAAAATTCTGAGCGAGGGGAACCTTACTCTGATGTAGCTGTGATTCCAAGAGGGCAGAGGCAAACTCCATTGCTCTTTTGAGTCTGTCTCCCCAGTGTGTGGACCCCAGACAGGCATAGTTGTAGAAGTAGATGGTTCCTTGCTGGAGAACAGAAGAGCATGTCCTCAGGAAATTAGAAGGTGCTAGAGGAGAAAATGAAGAGGAAGGAGCTTGGGAACCAGACCCAGGAAGTTGTGTACGAACACCTGGGCTCACTGTCCACCTGGACACCTGCAAGGATTTGATCCTAATTAACATTTCCAAGACTTTGAAACAGATATGGGATAAAACTCCACCCAGGTTGCAGGCTGACCACTGGGTGGCGCACCCATGGCAAGAATCCAAACAGCATTGCAAAGCCTTTGAAAACTGAACTGACACTGGAACCACAACCTACTGGAAGCATATTGGAGCTCGCAGCTGGAACCTAACCAGGTCAACTGCCTGTGAAAACAAAAATATTAATATACTCTGTAGGATTTAAGAAGATCCTGAGTTTCATAGCATATTATTCAAAATGTCAAGGATATAATTCAAAATTACTCAACATGCAAAGAACCACAAATAACACACATTGGAAAAGGCAATGACAGACACTATTGACAAGATAATATAGATGTTGGAATTACTTGACATGATAATACAAATACAAATGTGTGAATAAGACATTGCAAATACCCCTGCAACAAGTGTTAAGCTAAAAGTATCAGCAAAGAAATAAAAGGTTTATAAAGTGGAATAAAAAAAAATTGAAACTGAAAAATACAATAATGAGACACTCACTGGATGGATTCAGTACCCAAATGGAGATGAAAGAATAGTCACTGAACTCGATAGGTCAATAGAAATTTTCCAGTTTGAACAATAAAGAGGAAAATGTAGGGGCCGGCTGAATGGCTCAGTTGGTTAAGAGCTCGCTCAAGAGTTTGAGCTCTGAGCAACAGCGGTTCGAGTCCAGCCCGAGCTGAGCAGCTGCTAAGCTGCCAATAGGTAGCAGGATGGCTCAGCTAAAAAAAAAAAAAAAAAAAAGAGGAAAATGATAGCAAAAAAAAAAATGGTAACAGCTTCTGAGAACTGTGGGTCAGCAATATAAGGGCTAACACTGAAGTCCCAGAAAGAGAGGAGAAATAGTATAATGCAGAAAAAAATGTTCGAAGAATTACTGGCTGAAAACTGTAATTGTGTTAAAAGTCATAGAATTGTACACCAAAGAGTGACAAAAAGGTCAGTTTTACTGTATGAGAATTTAAAAAATAGAATAAATTTTGAATAGGGTAGTATTATATTGTAGTAATATGGTATTTTATTTAACAGTGGTAAATCTTGGACTCCTTTGACCTTGGGAATTACTGGTTTCACAGTTGGTGATAGGGAATGTTTAGTCTGTTCCTTTCCCACCTTTATTACCTGAAGTGAGTTACTAATTTGGTGTGAATAGTGGTGGCAGGATATTTTTTTTTCTTTTTCTTTTTAGAGCAACTCTTGGTGTAAATCATAGTTTGGCTTCTTATATCTTATTTTCTAACCTATTGAAGTTTCCTGTTTATAAGGAACTGCAAGGACGTGAACAGCCCTGAGAAAGAAAGTAGGTTCTTACTTTTCTACTTACCGAATTTTATGGAACATTAGTAAAAATCGGCAGCTTTGCTTATTTAATTCTAAAAATGTGCCATTAACTAACCCTAATTACACAGCTCTGTAGACATTTGGCAGAGATTGTACAGGTTTAAAAGGAAAGTAAACACCAGAGTATCTATTCAAAGGGAAAATAAATAAAAACGGTTCAGAAATAGATGCCATGAATTGACGCATAAGACTCCATGTCAATGCTATTTGCTCTCTAGAAGAATTCTTAACCAATTATTTAGTGATATGATGGTGTTGAAATTAAGGCATAAATTATATATTTCAACTTAATTTAGTGAGCTACTTTGCATCATTGATTGGTTTGTTAGTTTTGGTAGTACCTATTTGGATTTGGATACAATTAACAGTTCTTTAAGAAAATGGCTGCTCTTTTCTTGGGGATGCTTGGGTTACTTCAATGGTATGTATTGAAATTGATCACATTTACTTAAGTCTCCAACACAATTTTTTTATTAGACCGTGGATGGAAGAATCTTTAGTGTCCTGCTTTTCTTCTTAGTTGATGGCTGGCTATCAGATGGTTAGTGGACTTGCACTACAAGTATGAGCTACTGAAACTCAAGATGATCACGTTATGGACCAGTTATCCTCATTCATTGCTTTGTTTTTCTTCTTTTGCTATATGTTTTATCACTGCAGTTGACCATTTTTAGGTGGATAAGAAGAGGTTTTGGAGATAAACTCAATAAAATGTTGCCACTTGTGAAAGGGATTGTAATGTTAAAGAAGCAGAAGTGAAATTGATAGTTAGTATTTGGTTTTAAAATCATTTGTGGATTTTATCTGTTCATCTTTTTTTCTTATGAATATGAATGGGTTCATAAATTATTACAACTGATTTAACATAGAGGACATTTTAAAATAAGGACATATGTATAATCTATATACACATATGTATGGATTTATAAGGATATGTAAATAGTTCTTAAAGCTTTTTCTCATATGTATATTTTTCGGTTCATATTTACAACAATACAGTGAACTTAGTAGTGCTGTTATCTCTTTTACCTGTAAGTGACCAAGACTTAGAGAATTAAAAGGACTTTACCAAAATCATGCAATTAGTACAGTGGAATTATGGCTGGATTCCCAGGTCAAAGTTATTTCCATTTCACTATATTGCCTTTTAAAAAGCAGTGAGAATCTGTAAGTTACTATATTAAAAGGGGATGTTGTCACTTAAAATTCTGTTTGCTGTGATTTCCACTGTTTTTAGGGGCATACAATACCCCAATGTGTGGGTACCACGTGAGCAACAATATGAAAACAAAATATTTTCCTCAATGTATTAATTCCCAGAACTTTGCACATGTGTTAGGAAATAATGATAATAATACTAATCAACATTTATTGAGTGCTTTCTATGTGTACTTAACATAATTTATTTTATCATTATAACTCTTCCTCACCCATGAAATAGTTATATTCTTACTTACCAGATGAAGAGAGTCTTTGCTATCTTAAGTAATTTGTATATATAGGTTATATATATATATATATATATATATATATATATACACACACACACACACATATGTTTGTTTATATATATATATACATATATATATTTATGCAAGGTTATATACAATGATGAATTAGGGGATTTGATTTCAAACTGTTATTAATAAAATGGTACAGTGTATCCTGAAAGAGTGATTTTATTCAGATAGTATCAGAAAAGTGTTTACAGTCAAGTCGTATTACAAGGTGCTTTTGATGGACTCTGAAGGCTGACTTAGATAGGTTAAAATTTTCCTAATTTCATTCTTTTGTTTTTTTATATTCTGAGGAAAAAGACACTGAAGATCCTGGCCTGACAGGATTAGAAGACTCCTAATTGGAGTATCATTAGAAAAGTGTATCAGGATCGGATTATGAGAAGCCTTGACTGACAAACTGAATAGTCTGGAGCTTTGAGGGACTCTTGAAAGATTTTGAAGCAATATTGGGGAGGATTTCACTAAGTGTGGTATGGAATGGATTGAATAAACTACTAGTGATGAGGACGATAAAGACATCTGACGTAGAGAGGTCTGGATTAGGGAAATAATAGGAATGGAATAAAAGACTTGGAGAGGAGCTATTTTAAAGGGCAGGTTGACTCTTTTGTAATTTGACATTTATCTGCTTCTGGTATATACCTCTGAGTAGGAGTGGAGAATTGCTGGTCATATGATACTTCCATGTTTAATTTTTTGAGGAGCTGACAGACTGTTTTCCAAAGTGGCTGCACCATTTTACATTCTCAACAGCAGTGTAGGAACGTTCCAATTTCTCCAAATCACAATTGTGAGTTTTTTATTATAGCCATCCTAATAGGTGTGAAGTAGTATCTCATTTTGGTTTTGATTTTCATTTCCCTGATGGCTAGTAATGTTTAACATCTTTCCATGTGCTTATTGGCTATTGGTGTATCTTGGCAGAACTGTCTCTTCAGATCCTTTGACCATTAAAAAAATTTTTTTTTATTATTGAGTTGTCATAGTTCTTTATATATGCTAGATACAAGTCCCTTATCAGGTAAATATTTCTGTAGTCTTTTCGATTTTTAAAATTTTTATTATGTCCAATTTACCAACTTTTTCTTTTATTGTTTGTGTTCTTTGTGGTCATATGTCAGAGAGACTTTTCATAGAGCAGAGAAAGAAGCAAACCCTGTATCATTTTTCCCTCTGCAGGAGAATTTTTTTGAGGCTTTCCTTATATATAGTGAGTTATAGGATCTGGGCAGCTGCAAATAACTAGCATGTTGGGATGATGTAGTTAGTTCAAATAAGGAAGGAAGTCAGTTAATTAAAGGGAGAGGTCAATTGTTTTCCCCTGGACAAAGAAATAAAAATTTTAAATGTGACCATTTTCTTAAATTGATCGTTGTGAGATGATAAAATCTAAAGTAATAAAACCAGGTAGTTTGGAAAATGACTTCCTCTGCGGATTTTAAAGAATAGTACAAGCTACCTAATATAAGGTGGGATTGGTAGGCTGTAGAAGGGTCAAGGGACCCAGTGTGGGAATAAGGTAGAGAGGCAAGACAGATAAAGAAGCAGTTCAAGGCTGTCATTTTCTTATGACCATGCTGGGTTTGGGTAGCAATTTTGACTACTTTGGAAAATTGTTCTATTTTTTAGGTGCATGTGTCCCATTTCTTAGCCCTACTTTTAATGGGAAAAATACAAGGTTGAATCCATTTTAATACTGATTTCCAATCTATTCATTCTGACACATATGTAGTTGATTTTGCATACACATATGCACATAAGCACATACATACACATGTGATTTAGTTAGACATGGCAGGAAGCTGGTATTTCTTGTTCAGAAAGGACTCCAGGCTTCAGTGTTAAATGCATGTATTATTGAACAAAATCATGCTATATCACAGTTAACACTGTAATATGATATAAGCCAAGTTTAAAACAGCCTGATGGATTTCTAGGGGAAAGGAGTTTTAATTACAAAATGAAATAATTTTTTAAAGTAAACTAATATTTTTATGTATTTGAACTAGAACAACATTAAGAGAAAAATTCTTTTTTAATTTTATTGGAAAGGGGTTAATAGCTTTTAACTCACAACGTCTCATTAGGGAGCTGGGTTAGGGAAAACTGTCAGGAATAGAAAAGTGTCTGGGAACTATTTTGTACTTCTTACAGATTGAGTTTTCAGGTCTACTCCTTCAGGTTTCTAGAGGTGAATCATGTGCATGAAAATCTACTCTCATTTCTGCATTCTTGCCAATGCATAGCCTTCCCTTAGTTAGGAAAGTACAATTAAAATACAACGTGTGGAAATAAAAAGGCAAAGAAGCCTTGGAATTTACAATATTTTTGTTCTTTGGAAGTATTTTTGTTATCTTTAATAGGAAACTGCTACTTTAGAAACAGTGGGAAGGAAGATTAGGAAGATCTTTGTTTTTCTTCAGCTAGTCCTTGTTCAAGTGTATTGAAGATAGGTAAAATAAAACTTGGAATTGCAGTGGTTCCCTGGCATATGTAAGGTGTGCGTGTCTTGTGTACTGTGGTTGATTGAGAGTTAGGACATGGGACAGGTGACTTAGCCTTTCTGGCATGTTTTTTCATGTGTCGATAAGGGGAGAGGAAAAGGTACTCCAAATTTTATGATTTCTGTGGTGGAGTTATCTAGCCTAGCTCTTAATTGTCAAATGACTTCCTCTCCTAAACCTTGTTTGCTTCTAATACATATATAACCAATTTCAGTGTTTGAGCCCAGACTGTTGTCATGTTCTTATATTCATTCTGGACCTTTCATTCACAAAAATTTATCTAAAGTCTTCTAGAACTTTTTTTTTAACTTTTATTTTAATATGTCTAAAAATACATTGTGGACTGTCTTCTAGTATATTAAGACTAAGTGGACCCATTCATGTTCCTCTCTGGGTAAATGATGATTTAATCAATAGTTTACTAATGACTTATATTATGTAAACAGAGTATAGATTGTTTTTTCTTACATACTTGCCCATATTGAAACTCATCTCCTTTACCCCATGTATGAGGCGTTATGAAATATTCCAGCAGCAGTCTTAGCATTTTGTTAGCTAGAGTAACTTCCTTGCCATTTGCTCACCCAGCCATTTTACCTTGTTTTCTCCATGCAGGTTATTTATCTTTTCTGATTAGTTGTGGAATCTACTTTTCCATGTATTTCAGTAAATGTTTTTCTTGTCTTTGGTCTTATTTGTCTGTCAAACCTTTAACCAGGACAAAAAAAAATACCTGTATTCCATCATAACTTAGGCTATTTTTGTTGCTGTTGCTTTGAATATTATAGAATTTTTAAAGTCTTTAAAAAGGGTAAATTATGTCTAAGGGTTATTTTTGACATACTTACACATCCTAAGAGAAATAGTCTTAGGTCATTCTCCCTCTCCTCTTACCCATCTGCAACCCCTCTTCAATAACCTTTGTTCCCGAGCTCTCTCTGGGTTATGTTTGCTTATTGAGTCAGTGGACCTTCTTGTTCCAGATCAGCTTTTCAAGAATCATGAGACCAATTTATCTGCACAGTTCAGGCTTTCTTCTGGACTTCCTTAAGGGCACATAGAATTAGTAATCTGACACAGTAGCTACTAATCACTTAGTAGTCACAGTTCTTTGAGATCGTCAAAAGTCATGGTTGGTTGTCATCCAGACGGTGTAATTTCCTTGTATTGATTATCTTTATTACTTTTGATCTAATACTTTTACTCTGCTTCAAAAATTATGTAAATCTTTCTTGAATAGCTTCTCCAATAAATACTGAAGCATGGAATCAATGAGTATTGCTTCTATCTCACTTTATTCCCTGAATAAGAACATTTATTATTAAAATACTTTTTAAGCTATTGCAAAATGATTCCCAAATTCCTTTTCAGGGTATTACTTTCTTTTGAGAAGTTATCTTCTCACCATGAAAACATGATTATATTGATTCTTATTTATTATCTTTCTGTCATAGAATAAATTTTTAATGCAACCGAATAGGAAAAAATTCTCAACCGTTTAATTTCTTGTTCAGTGTAGATTCCTGTTTTTGTTTGTAACATGGACTATATATTTGATTGTAGAGCCTACCTTGACGTAATGCAGGATGGCTTTTCATATTCTAAATTAATGATATTTAAGTACATTGATTTTCTTTTTCCCATTTGTTTTCAACAGTGGATTCAGCATCCAGTGAAAGCTGTTTGGCAAGTGCATAACCTGAATGAAATGTCAGGGAACAGATGGAAAGGAATTCCATAAGAATTGGCTGAATAGTAGGAGTATAAGTTTCTGTAAAATAGCTTTACTGGCTTTCCTCTTCTACAGAACTGATGTTAAAAAGAGCTCAACCTTCAAATGAAGGAACAGCTGTTTTTAGGCTGGTATTCAGTAGGAGATAAAAGTCCTTTCAGATGAGGTCTTAACCCTATGATTTATTTATTTTTGAAAGGCTGTGACTTCTCAGAACATTGGAATATCTCATGATCAGATGTAAATACAAGAAATACAGTTCAGAGCCAATAAAATTCTTTTGAATAATCTTAATGATACTGCTTTGATTAGGGTGAAAGTTGCATTTAGGGTAATTAACTTACTCATAATATGAATATGAAGGTAACTGAGTTTATTCATGATTTCGTAGATGGGTTTGTGAAAGTTATTATAGTCAGATTCTCTGCTTATGTATATGTAGGATACCTATACACATTTTTAAGTTTCAACATAGAGTGCTGAAGATCAAACTCACAATATTGTGTAAATCCCTTTTTTTTTTAAGATTTTTTTTTATTGGGGAATTGGGGAGATGGGAACAGTGCTGGGGAATTGGGGGAAAGGGAACAGACAAGTTGCTGTCGTTTTGTTCTTCAGTCTAGTTCTAGAGGACGTTGCTTCACTGGCCCAAGTTGGCACCATCATTGCGTTCCTCCCGGGCGAGGCACATCAGTCGCCGGGTTCTGGACAGCCGCTCACTGCGGCTGCTGGCCGCTCACGCTGGCTGCTGGCTACATACGGTAGCCATGGCAACCCAACTGCCACAGGGGCTGCAGCCTACGCCGTCGCCAGCGACTTACGGCAGCCCAGCTTCAGGTTGAGCTGTTGTTCAGCATCTTAGCTGTGGAGGGCAGTGTCATTGGCCCTCATGTGGGATCCGAACTGGGGCCCTCTGGCGTCCCAAGCCAGTTCTTAACCATTGCGCCACTCGGCCGGCCCTGTAAATCCCTTTTAAAGTATTGATCCATTGCATGATCCACTTATGTGAATCTATACTGAAGTTCTCAAGTATTAACTTTAACAAAGTAAGCTATCATTTTCACAGTTACTTGAAGAATTTGAGGCAGAAGACTGCCTGACATCAGTACTTCTGTATTAGATAAACTAAAAATACATTGGAAAAAAACAGGGATAAAGAGAAAGATGGGCATTTTGGCTTCCAAACAAATTTAGCTCTGACCCAGGGTGGGATGAGGAGCTCATCTCTGATTACTTAGTATTTAATATATTAAAGTTGTATTAATTCGATGTACTGTTCATGATGAATCTTTTGTGTATACTGTTGAACCAACAGTAGTTCTTTCTCTGATTTGCTTTTTACATCTTCAGGTTGAGAAATTAGGTACTGTGTATTTTCCTTTTGGGTCCACATAAGAATAATTTGCAGGCCTTTGCCTCAGTGAGAATTAATTGTGGCAGTGGAACCTAAAATGTTGTTTAATGCTAATTTTATAATGTGTACATACTGCAGAAGTTAGACAAAGGAACTAAGTTAAACAAAGATCTAGAGCTACTGCCAAACCTAAAAACAACAATGGCACAAAGAAGAGGACAGAATGCAGGGTCCAAAGCCAACAAAATCCAAATGTAAATTTGCTAGTTGACAGGCATCACATGTAAATGGGCTTATTTTGGCAACTGTTGGAGTTAAAATACAAAAGACATCTTATACAAAAGCAAAAGTAATTGAGTTTTTTTTTTGTTTTTTTTTTTTAAGAAAATGGTCTTTCGAAATTTATAGTAGCCATTTAGTTTGTATGAAGAATGCTGTCTTTCACTTTTGTTAAAACCCATTTATTGTTTAGTTAATCCCATTACTAGTGTACTGTCTTTCTTCATATTCATGAAAGTTATTTTGGGTGACATAAGAAGAAGACATGACCATTACATCAAAAGTTTACTGAACACATTTTTTTAGGCCTTGGATTGGGGCCCAGTTAGAATTCTTTCTTGGTATGTTTGCAGCATATTTTATATTGTGAATATAATTGCATTTTCCAGCCCTAAATGCCTTTTACCTTATTTTATGGCAGGGAATACAATAAAATGAATCCCTGGCTAGTTGTGGGTCTGACTCAGTTGTGGCTCATCAGATGGCCAAGGGTGAAGGGAAACAAAAGGAGGAAGCTTCCTTTGAAGATTAAGTTAAGGAATGACCACAGATCATTTTATAGAATAAAAAGATACAGGAAATGGGCATCACTTTTCTCTATGTTCGAAAAACAGTGATTCCCCCCACTCCATTGGATGGTACTGTTTACATATGAATATTCTTTCTTATTATTCAGTGTTCTTTTTTCTTTTAATTGTGGTAAGAAACACATTAACATGACATGTACCCTCCTAAGAAAATCTTAAATGTGTATAGTACAGTGTTAACTGTATGCAGTTTGTTCCACAGCAAATGTCTAGTACGTCTTCATCTTGCATGACTGAAAATTTATACCCATTGAACAACTGCCCATTTCCCCCCTTCCCTCGCCACTGGGAACCACTATTGTACTTGATGCTCCTATTGACTACTTTCGATACATAACTCATGTAAGTGGAATGAATCATGCAGTAATTGTCTTTCTGTGACTGGCTTGCTTCATTTAACATAATGTTCTCTAGGTTCATCTGTGCCATAGCATATGGAAGGGCAGAATAGTATTCCATTGTATGAATACACAGCATTTTCTTTATCCTTTACCCATCAGTAGGTATGTATCTTGTTTCTTCCACTTGGTATTGTGAAAAATGCTGCAGTGAACACAGCAGTGAAAATATCTCTTCAAGATCCTGTCTTCAGTTCTTTTTGGATAAATACCCAGGAGTGGGATTGCTGGATCTTATGGTAGTTCTATTTTTAAGTTTTTGAGGAACCTCTATACAGTTTTTCACAGTGGCTGCACCATTTTACATTCCCACCAATAGTGTATATGGTTCCAATTTCTTGACATCCTCACTGATACTATTTTCTGTTTTTTGTTGGTTTTCTAGTATGGTCATTCTAACAGGTGTGAGCCAGTGTCTAATTGTGGTTTTTATTTGTATTTCCTTGATGGTTAATGATGTTGAGAATCTTTGGATACACCTGTTGGCCATTTGTATGTCCTTTGGAGAAATCAGGTGTTCTTAATTCATTTCAAGCAATATTTAAGTCAATGAAATGTCAGAGAAATAAAAGAGACTGAATTTCTTGAAGTCTTTGTGATAGCATTTGAATTGTACATAATAAAAGTTTAAATAAAAAAATGTTTAATGATAATGTATGTTAGACTGGAAGTAGTTCTGTGTTTGCCCATTGATTGCTTCTGGCTTATGATTTTTTAAAAAATGTATTTTTAAATTATATAACATTTTTTTTTAAAGATTTTTTGGGGATTGGGGGAGGGGAACAGCATTGGGGAATCGAAAAAGGGGAACAGACAAGCTGCTGTCCTTTTGTTCTTCAGTCTAGTTGTGAAGGACGTCACTTCAATGGCCCATGCTGGTATTATCATTGTGCTCTTCCCGGGTGAAGCAGTCGCTGGCCAGCCATTGGACGGCCACTCAAGGTGGCTCACGGCAGCTCACAAAAGCTCACACCCGCTGCCGGCCAGCCCCCCACTGCAGCCCAGCTCCAGATCAAGCCGTTGTTCACCATCTTAGCTGTAGAGGGCACAGCGTCACTGGCCCTCATGTGGGATCCGAACCGGGATCCTGCTGGTCAGAGCTGGTGTCCCAAGCCAACTCCTAACCAATGCGTCATCTGGCTGGCCCTATAAATTCATTTTTAAATTTTCAAATAATATAAACTTGTTTCAGAAAAATATTTAAAAAACAGTAAAAAGGAAGAGAATAATAATCTAACTTTGCAAATGAAACTATTAGTGCTTTTTGTATTTCCCTGCAGGTTATCACCCCCTCAGATATTATTTTTAATAAGTTACCATAGTAAATGTAAATTGTATATTGCTTTTTTACTTAAAACTGTCATGGAAAGAAAATTTTTGTTAAAACAAGCTTAATAAATAAAAGAAAAAAAACAAGGTAGAATGATTTTTTTCAGTCAGGTTGGACAGTTTAAAATTGGAAACAAAAAAAAAGCTATTCAACTAAATGGAAAAAGTAAAAAAGCAGCAATATTAGATGATACTGCAAATCCTTAAACGAGGAAAGGAAAGTGGGAAATATTGCATTATTGCATTGATATTATATAATCTTAGAATTGTAGACATGAGTCAGAACACATTTTATTAAAGCTGTTTAAAAATAAACCACATGATTCTACTGGGCTTTAAATTTTTTATTGTTTAAAAATTTACCTGTGGATTTTTAAAATAAAGTGGAGTTTTGCACTTCTTACATGTTCATTTAATTATTTTTATTTTATCACCTTTTTGTTCATTAGAGAAACTCTTCCGGGGCATATATTCTGTTTGTTGAATGAATCATCGTGCTCAGAGAGAGCTCCAGATTTGTGACTGATTCACCTTACGCATTTTTCTCCTTTTTACTTTGTTAGAATTAAAACTTTTCTTCCGGGCACATGGGATTTTTCAGGTTAGTTTCTTATAGGACTAATTTTAGGGTGACATCCGCTTGGAAATAATTCAGTATTTTCAAAAGCCATAGATTTGTCATGTTTTTCCTCACAAATATATGCTGTGAGGTCAGTGGATATAAAATGTAAATGAGTACAGGGGAGGAAATTTCATCTGTCTTATTGACTTTAACTTGCTTGGTCATTTGTGGTGCTAATGGCCTACACACAGAAGATGTAAAAAGCAGATAACAGAAACTTGGTGGGGAGTGAATGACAAAGTATGGTTCTTGACTCAAAGATCTTTAGTAAATGATTATTGAGTACATATTATTAAATTATGGAAATATGAATTAGATAATTGTAGAAAACAGTGACATAATGATACTACTCTCTATCGGGTGTTACCTTAATCTTTTAAAACAACCCGCTGAAATATTGCAGGGAAACAGTTTTGTGAGAGTAGATAATTGTGAACACTTAGAAACTACTACATGCAAGATGCTTTCCAGGCACTTTATATACCGTCTTATTTAAGGAAGCAGACCCATTGTTATCTGATTTTCACAAATGAGGAAACAGAGGCAAAGAAAAAGATGTGACATTCAAGTTATACAGTTTGAACTATTTTGGGCCTACTACCTCAAATCCTTCCTTCCACCTCCACAATATGAAGATATTACTTGTTTTGATTTTGTAGGTTTTTATTCTCATATTCACAGGAAAAAAACAGTCGATTTGGTGTGAACTTGAATATCTTTGCAGCCTGAGCACCTTTGTGATGCGCTCCGAACTGTGTCAGCTTCTGCTCTATGGTCAGACTTTGGGAGATGACATCATTTACTATAAATAATCAGTCATTCACATTGAGGAGTTTTACACACAGAAGGTAATTGCTGCAGCAGGCTTTCAGTACTTCAGTCAGAGAAGAACTGGTATTTGAAGAGGCAGTACCACAAGTGGGAACTCCAGCTTAGTTCCCAGTCACTTCATTAAACAGCAGTTAACCCACTTCCCACAATTTTCCTGAGTGGCAAGATTGCCAAATGAGTTCTCTGGCGATAAGAATGTAAAGGTCTTCCCTATAGTTCCAGACAGCTTACATTTATTGAGCATTTACTGTGTGACAGACACTGAACTAAGTAAGTGCCTTTTAAGTATCATTTCATTTAATTTTCATCCTCCGTCTGTGAGTTATTTACTTTTATAACCCTATTTTATAGGGGAAGAAACAGACATACCTAGTAAATGGAAAAGCCAGGGTTTGTACTTGGGAATAGTACAATTATAGGAAGAGATAATATTTGAAAGGTATGGGTTGGGTTTTGTACTTTTCTTTAAGTTAAAAAACTCTTGCAAAAGTTTGCTTTCCGCAAAGGCCAGCCTACTGTTTTATATCAGATAACTATGTCATCCTTGCCACATGAGTGTGGACTTTTATTGGAAATTCAAATGAATACCTCTAAAAGTCAGTCAGCATTTCTTTCTCTTATGGTCTCTAATACTGGTGGCTATAGGTACCCACTACTATTTCCAAAGCTGTAACTTTACAGTGGTACTGTTCTTGTTTCTAAAATTTAACCTTCTGTCTGTCTTCATTCTAAGTTGTACTATGTTAGTACTTTAATTTGTTGTTTTTTTCGGGGGGGGGGTGTCCAAAATAAGGGTATAATATTTTTAAAACACATACGGGTGTTGGGGGGGGGGAGGGCTTTTAAGGGTGAAATAAATGCATCGTAAGTGTACGAAATTCACTGAGCTTGATAAATGCCTACACACCTGTATAACCAATACTCTATTCAAGATATAAAACATTTCTCTCATGTCATGAAGTGGATACAATGGAGTGCTTCCTGGATTGAACACTTGTATTTTTCAAATTCTCAGGGTATTGGTGGATGACTTTCACTGAAGTCCCTCTTTAAGAATTGCCCTCCAATGAAGAGAGCCATCTTGACCACAGTCACACTCACTTTCTGGGGGCAGCCTATATCCAATGACTGGTCAGTGTAATGGTAGGGTAAGGGGAGAGGTGTAAAGATTTTGGTTCACTTGCGCAATTTGGGACAGTTCTTAAGGGCCATTTCAGTTGGAAAACTCCCTGTGTGCTGAGTTCAGGCATTTGTTGCTGAATCACAATTCAGCTTCCCCGTTTACCCATTTGTGCTTCCTTCAACTCATAGGTATTGAACATGAGGGCACTTCCCAGTGGTCTGCTTCCAGGGAAACCTAACCTGCAACACCCCATAAAGTTCACTCATGCCCTCTTCCAATAACCCCCCACCCACCCATGCAAGCATCAGCTTATTTCATCAGCTTAGATTAGTTTTGTCGCTTCTAAAACTTCATATACAGTGGTCCCCCCTTATCTGAAGTTTCGCTTTCCACAGTTTCAGCTACCCATGGTCAACCACAGTCTGAAAATATGAAATGGAAAAATCTAGGAATAAATAATTTGTAAGTTTTAAATTGCACTGTGTTATAAGTAGCATCATGAAATTTCACAACTATCCTGCCCTGGATATGAATCATCCCTTTGTCCATTGTATCTATCCACATTGTATAAGTTACCTGTCCGTTAGTCATTTATTTAGTAGCCATCTCAGTGATCAGATCATCTGTTGTTGTATTGCAGAGCTTGTGTTCAAGTAACCCTTATTTTACTTAATAATGGCCCCAAAGCCAATCACATACTTTATTACAGTATAATATTAAAATTGTTCTGTCATTATTAGTTATTGTTGTTAATTGCTTACTGTGCCTAATTTATAAATTAAGCTTCATCATAGGTATGTATAGGAAAAAGCATAATTCATTGCAGAAACAAACTACTCGTACTGCAAGACATTGCTCGTTTATGATGTTAAAATATATTAGAAATGTTTGCTTGTCTTGTGGAACACTCGCAAACCACATTACTCGCAATCCAAGATTTTACTGTATATTTAAAGTTCAGTACTATACACAGTTGCAGCATCCACTGTAGGGGTCTTGGAATGTATCCCTCGCAGATGGGGTATGTCCTCTTCTGTCTGGCTTTTGCTCAAAAGATTCATCCAAGTTATTATGTATAGCAGTTTGCTCTTATTGCTGAATAGTAGTATTCCATTGTATGAATAAATCATCATATATTTATCCATTTAGGTGTCTTCCGGCATTAGGACTATTTTTTACTATTATGAACAAAGCTCCTATGAGTAATCTTGTGTAGTTCTATTTGTGAATATATGTTTTCATTTCTCTTGGTTATATACAAAGTGGAATTTCTAGGTCATGATGTAGAAGTATGTTTAACTTTCTAAAAAATTGCTAGTTTTAAAAAATGATTTCACTGTTTATACACACAGCAATAGTGTATGAGACTTTTATTTTAGTTGCTGTACATTCTCTCCAACACTTGGTACTTAGGTGTTATATTTATGCATAGTTCCATCATATTGTTATTTTCTTTTTTGCCACTACTTTGTGCCTCAGTTCCTCCCTTTCTGACTTCTTTTTAATTAATCAGATATTTTTTGTACTCAATTTTAATTTCCTTAATGCCTTTTTAGCTGTATGTTTTCTAACTACTTTTAAGGGTTGCTGTAGGGATTACAATATATACACTCTCTTAACTTATCACAGTCTACATGGAGTTTATATTTAACCATATCAGTATAAAATTAAGAACTTTGAAAACTATTACTCCTTTTACCCTTTCTTATTGTCATAGAAATGTTACAGAGTTTTCAAAACATTTTTATAGTTTCTGCTTTAAACATTTATGCACTTTAAAGAAAATAGAGGAAAAATAGTCAGCTGTCAAAAATATTAATAGTCATATTTGCCATTTTCTTTTTTTTGTGGATCCAAATTTTATCTAGTGTCATTTTTCTTTGGCATGAAAGCGTTAGTTAGTATTTCTTATAATTCAGACCTCTAGGCAACTATTCAGAGATGACCTTATTTTATCTCTTAGAAATTTAAAGATGTCATTCCATTGTCTCTGGCCTTCATTGTTTGTTTTTTTAAGAAGTAAGCCTTTATTATGTAATTTGCCTTTTCTTTGTGTTTGCATTTAACATATTGATGATTGTGTGTATTGGTGAGTTTGTTGAATTCATTGAATCTGCAAGACAAGTTGATGTTTTTCACTGATTTGGGGGAAATTTCGTAAAATTTACCCCAGATATATATTAATATTCTACCTCCTTTTCTCTCTCATCTACTTCTTGAGTATTTTAGACCATTTAATATTGTCTTCCAGGTAACTATTCAGTTCTTTTTTTCCAATATTTTTTCTACTCCATGTTGAATAATTTTTTATTGATCCATGTTCAGTTTCACTTACCATTTCTTCTTCTGACTCTTCATTTTTAAACTTATTCAGTAAATTTTTTTTTCAGATATTATAATTTTAAATTTTAGAATTTTCATTTTCAAATACTTCTTTTCTGTTGAGTTTCTATCTGTTCAATCATTTTGATCATAGTTTTAAAAAGTCTTTGAATACTTATAGCAGCTGCTTTAAACTCTTTTTTTTTTTTTGCTTATTTCAACATCTGTGTCTTCTCAGGTGTGTTTGTATGGAGTGTTTTTTCTAGACTATAGGTCACAGTTTTATTTCTCCACACATCTCTTAATTTTTATTCATATTGGAAAATGTGTAAGATATGTTGTAGAAGTTTTGCTTTTTTCTTCTGCAAAGTTTTGTTTTTGCTTTGGTAAGTGGTTATATTATTGGTCGATTATCTTGAGGCTTGGTTTTGTGCTTTGTTAAGTTAGGTCTCTGGAAAGCTCAAATTATTTACCAAGCCCCTCTAATTAGTTTCATCTGTGGTCCCCAGCAGTGAAATCTGTGCTCAGTTATTTTAGCCCTCCAGCTGTTGATTTCAGTGGGTTCCTTGTATTCTCCTTCACATTTATGTTGTTTAGAGTTCAGCCAAGGATTTGAAGGGAGTTTAAATGTAAACTTTTGGACCTTCCCCAACTGGGGCATCCTCTTTTTGTGTGTTTCTTCTCCTTACTTTCCAGCTACACTGACATGTGCAAATTCTAATTTCTGGTTCTTTAAGCAAAGAAGGCAGTGTCCCTCTGCTCGTCTAGCCATCACATGAAATGCTGACTGTAGAGTGTCCTCATTGGACAAACCACATACGAGGTATGATAAAAAAATTTGGTGAATGTTTAAATTAAAAAAAAATTTATTACAGTGAAGACACATTGCCATTAATCTCCCTCAAAATACTACTCCTCACTTCGAACACACTTATCCCGTTGTTCGTGTCACTCTCTGAAGTAGTTCTGGAAGTCCTCTTTCATGAATGTCTTTAGTTGCGCTGTTGTGGCTGCCTAGATGTCCTGAATCAATTCAGAACATTTTCCTTTCATGGTCATTTTGACTTTGGGGAAGAGCCAGACGTCGCATGGTGCCCGATACCATGAATAAGGTGGATGAGGACACACTGTAATGTTTTTATTTGACAGAAATTGCTGTACCAGAAGCGATGTGTGACATGGAGCCTTTCTGTTATGATAAAAAATATACGGTGAATGCTGCCGCCAAGTGCCATCTAACAGAAAGGCGCGATCTTCAATATGTGAAGCGGTGTGTGGAACCTTAGAAACAGTGTGTGACAAGTTTCAACTTGTTCAATGCAGTCAGTCAGGTGTGAGCTACGGTTGAGAGAAGGTGTGTTTTAAAGTGTGCCGTAAATCATCCTCCATCAAGACGATGCTCCGTGTCACACATCACTTCTGGTAAATGGCAATTTCTGTCAAACGAAACATGGTGCGTCCTCATCCACCTTATT
This sequence comes from Hipposideros armiger, assembly GCF_001890085.2. Classification (NCBI taxonomy): domain Eukaryota; kingdom Metazoa; phylum Chordata; class Mammalia; order Chiroptera; family Hipposideridae; genus Hipposideros; species Hipposideros armiger. The sequence continues at coordinate 8,279,108 of NW_017731362.1, forward strand.
CACTGGGTCAGGCACCATGCAACTTCTGGCTCTTTCCCTAAGTCAAAATGAATTATTCAGGACATCATGGCAGCACAACTAAAGACGCTATGAAAGAGGACTTCCAGAACTGCTTCAGAAAGTGGCAAGAACAAGTGTTTGAAGTGAGGGGGAGTATTTTGAGGGGAATTAATGTGTCTTTTACTGTAATAATTATTTTTTATTTAAACATTTACCATATTGTTTGATCACACCTCATAGATTTGGATCTTAGTGTATCTGGTTTTGTTTTTTCACTGATCAGTTTCAGCCTACTTTTGTTTACTCTTCCTTGCCTTTAAATAGTTGTTTTTAAATCTTTTGTCCACAGTTTATAATTATTATTTTCAGTTGAATAACCCCAGGAAAATGGTCACTGAACATTTGGTTGCATTTTCCTCATCCCATAAAGATTCCCTCATACTCCTTCCTAGTCGACTCTTTACCCAAGAAACCACCAGTTTATTTTTATCACGATGATTTTTTTCCCTGTTTTAGCTCAATATATAAATGAAATCACTCTTTTAGCTCTGATTTCTTTCACTAAGCTTAATGTTTTTGAGCCTTATGCATGTTGCTGCATATACCTGTAGTTCATTTTTGTTTTGCTGAGCAGTATTGCGTTAAATGAGTAAGCCACAGTTTCTTTATCAATTTTTTTAATTGGTGGTCACCTGGATTTTTTTTTTCTAGTTTTAGCTTTTACAAATACTGTTCTTAATATTCATATAATAAACTCTGTGGGTGTTTATTTTTATCACTTTATCTTGGGTAAATAACTAGGATGGTATTGTTGTACCATTGGGTATATGTATTTCTGTCTTTTAAGAAACTGCCAATTTTCCATAATGTACCATTTTACATGTCCATAGGCAATATGTAAAATTTTGGGTGCAGATCTTATTTTTATGTCAAGATTACATTCTGGTATAAATAGAAGTCTTTTTTTTTTTTAGATTTTTTTTGGGGGAATTGTGGGGATGGGAACAATGCTGGGGAAT
>NW_017731362.1:8281011-8282231 GCF_001890085.2 Hipposideros armiger
CTAGAAAATATTTACATTATTAATTATATTCCTCGAACTGTCTTTCATATCCCTGTGGCAATATTGTAGTTAACTATTTATGCTGTCTAATCCCTTCCCCTTCTCCCTCATCCCCACCCCCTCCCAACTAGCAACCATCAGTTGTTCTTCTATATCTCTGAGACCATTTCTGTTTACTTTGCTCATTCATTCAGTTTTTTAGATTCTACGTATAAGTGAGATCATATGATATTTGTCTTTCTCCAACTGACTCATTTCACTTAACATAATAGTCTCTAAGTCCATCCATATCGTCCCAAATGGTACGATTTCATTCTTCTTTATAGCAGAGTAATACTCCAGTGTATAAATGTACCACAGTTTCTTAATCCAGTCATCTACTGATGGGCATTTTGGTTGTTTCCAAGCCTTGGCTATTGTGAATAGCGTTGCAGTAAACATAAGGGTGCATATATTTTTTTGAATTAGCGTCTTGGGTTTCTCTGGATAGATACCCAAGAATGGAATTGCTGGATCATACGGTAGTTCCATTTCCAGTTTTTTGAGTTACCTCCATACTGATTTCCATAATGGCTGCACCAATCTGCAGTCCCACCAACAGTGCACCAGGGTTCCCTTTTCTCCACGGCCTTTCCAGCACCTGTTGTTTGTTGATTTATTAATGATAGCCATTCTGACCGGAGTGAAGTGGGATCTGATTGTGGGTTTTATTTGCATTTCTCTAATTATTAGTGAGGTTGAACATTTTTTCATATGCCTTTTGGCCATCTGTTGTCCTCTTTAGAGAAATCCCTCTTCATATCCTCTGCCCATTTTTTAATTGGGTTGTTTGTTTTTTTGGTGTTGAGTTGAATGAGGTTTTATGAATTTTGGATATATCTGATAACCCCTTATCAGATATATCATTGGCAAATATCTTCTCCCATTCAAAAAAGTAGGCCGCTTTTTTGTTTTATTGATGGTTTCCTTTGCTGTGAAAAAGCTTTTAAGTTTGATGTAATTCCATATGTTAATTTTTTCTTTTATTTCCCTTGCCTGGGGGGATATCTCAGTAAAAATTTTACTGAGGGTAATATCCGCAAATTTACTCCCTATGTTTTCTTCTAGGAGTTTTATGGTTTCAGGCCTTACATTTAAGTCTTTAATCCATTTTGAATTTGTTCTTGTATATGGTGTAAGTAGGTGGTCCATTTTCATTTTTTTGCATGTGTCAGTCCAAT
>NW_017731362.1:8282793-8330017 GCF_001890085.2 Hipposideros armiger
TAAATTCATTTATCAGTTCTAACAGTTTTTTGGTGGAGTCTTTGGGATTCTCTATATATAGCATCATGTCATCTGTATATAATGATAATTTTTCTTCCTCCTTTCCAATTTGGATGCCTTTTATTTCATTTTCTTGTCTGATTGCTGTGGCCAGAACTTCCAGAACTATTTTGAATAGAAGTGATGAAAGTGGGCAGCCTTGTCTTGTTCCTGATTTTAAGGGGAAAGCTTTTAGCCTTTCTCCATTGAGTACGATGTTGGCTGTGGGTTTATCATATATGGCCTGTATTGTGTTGAGTTATAATCCTACTATTCCCAATTTGCAAAGAGTTTTTATCATAAATGGCTGCTGGATTTTGTCAAATGCTTTTTTCTGCATCTATTGATATGATCATATGATTTTTATTTTTCATTTTGTTTATGTGATGTATTATGTTAATTGATTTGCGGATATTGAACCAAGCTTGCACACCAGGAGTGAATCCCACTTGATTGTGGTATATGATCTTTTTAATGTGACATTGAATTCGGTTTGCTAGTATTTTGTTGAGGATTTTTGCATCTGTGTTCATTCCAACTAGTTTTAACAGCTCCAATAGTTGGTTGCTGGTGCAGCTTGTTGATGTAATTATTCATCTTTGTAAATTGTAGATGTTTTTAAATGATTAAATATTTTTTTTACGAGTTAGATGCTAATTATAAGAGTTCAAAATTTAAAAACCTGTCCATGGCGGTAGTTTTGCTCTCATGTTACTGTAATGGTTATACATGAGTGTGAACAAAGGAGTTGTAGTGCATTCCAGCAGAACACTGTGCTAATGTCAGGGCTTTCAGCGGGGTGTCTTCTTGGTGTAGATACTTTTGTTCTGTGCTGTGGTCATCAGTTGTATCCTCTATGAAGGCTGCCTTACAAACTGATGCTGTGCAACAGTGGGACTGGGGAGAGTGAGTATAAGTAGATCAGTGAAAAGCTATAGGTGCTACTAGAAAAGCTGTCCTTGCATTAAGTGGCAGTGTCATTTTGTATATAAAACCTTGTATTGACCTTCTGCTGTGTATTCAGTACTGTAGGTGTTACAGAGTAAGAGCTGGTCTTTGTTCTTAAATTATTTGAGACCACATGTTGGCTGATGTTCACTTAAGAATAGTATAACTTCTACAGTGTGTGACATAGATTTATAAATATGATACAAGTATTAAAGAGAACCTAGTAAGGCTTAAGGAGGTTGGGCAAGTTGTACATCAGAGGTAGAATTTAAAGTAAGCGTTAAACTATTAAGACTTAATTAACTGTAAGAGGAGGTATACGTGCTAAGAGGAATAATTAGAGCAGTGAAATGTTTACGAATGGTGCTGTGTGCAATGAATATGCGTCATGGTTACAATTGAGAGTTTGAATGGTGGGAAGACACTGAACAACAGCTCCTTGAAGGCAGGTTCTCTGTGTCTTCTGCATCTCTGTATCACCAGTGCCTAGAATCCTCTCTACACTACTACAGTATGAAGGCCATAGTAGGAAATTAGTGTTTTTGGCTGTTAGAGTTAGAAGAGGAGAGGCAATTATAACTGGGTTTTCAAAGGCTTTAAACATAGGAGGGACAAAACCTAGCATAATTGGCAGTAAACATTCATAGAACAGATGAGTAAATATTCCATTTCAGGTTGAAGAATTTGGGACCTATTACATTGGTGATGGGGCACTGGATGTGTTTACTTTTTAAATCTATGGGTAATGTATTTTGAAGGACTGTTTTAGGAAGATTATATTGGCAGGATATTGCAAGCAAGTGAAGTATTATGAAATATTTTAAGAAGATTCAGAGAGACTAGCAAAAGAATCTAAGTAGGATATCATGCAAGCCCAGAATAAAAAGGTGGTAGTGGGAATGAAAAGCTGCCTCGGGGTATATTCATAAGGAACATTCTGTGTAGGGTCAGTGGGGGGAGAAGGGAAGGAAAAATCAAAGATGATGCCAGCTTACACGTCTAGTCAACCTGAACCATTATGTATTATAGTACTACCTGTAGTATTAGAAATAATAGAGTACAGCGGCATATGGGGGAGAGATGAAGGCTATATGAATAGAGTGTGGTTTTAGATGTGATAGGTTTTAGATGATGGCAAGAGAACCAAACGAAAGCTTCCAGCAGAAATTTGGTGATTTAAGACCCAAAATACAGATCTGAGCTTAAAGCTGGGAATGTGCATTTAGAAATTGATTATTCACAGGTGACAGTCAAAATCATAAAACTGCACGAGCAGTCCAAGGAATAGAGCATAAAATGAGAAGGACACAGATGAAGAGCAGGTGCTTTTAGTTTTGTTACACAGAAGGGGAAGTGATAATAGAGACCCAAAGGTTAACATCAGCAAATCTTAGAGAGGCAAGGTGGTTAACGGATTGAATGCCACAGAGCACCAAGGAGGTGAATAAAATATGGCCTGTGGTCTATCAGCTATTTTTGTAAATAAAGTTTTATTAGAACACAGCTACTCTTTATTTGTGCACATGTCGCCTGAGGCTGCTTTTGTGCTACAGTTGTAGAGTTGAGTAGTTGGTAAGGAGAGCATATGGGCCCACAGAGCCTAGAATATTTACTGTCTGGTCATTTACAGGAGAAGTTTACTGACCTCTCCTATAGAGATCTAAGAAATGGAAACCAAGAGGGGGCCTTTATATTTTATGATTAGGATAACCTTTGATGACCTGAAAGTTCAATTTTATCCTGTAAACAAATGTTTACTGAGAGCCTTTTGTGTTCCCTGCATTTGGTTTTTGCTGGTGTGGTACAGGAAGAGGCTAGATAGTATAACATAGAGATTCATTAATAAGTGAGAAAAAATTGTAAAGAGTGATGGTAGTCAAATAAAATTTTTGTTTTATGGAGAAATGAGTGATACTTTGAAGAGAGTAAGAGATTTTTAAATATAGGGAAAATATGAAGGAAACATTTTTATGGAGCTCCTCTGGGAGAGGCCGTGTGTGTTGCCATTACAGGAATTAATGGTCTACGACTTGAACGCAGGGAGTACATGGGCCTCATTACAGGAAATGAATAGAATTGTTTGTGGAATTAAGTTAAGAATAGTAATTGCTCACACAGCTGTTTTTAAATAGCAAATTGTGTTAGGTAATCAGCGAAAATCCACTAAAATGTACTTGATAGTTATGCGGACGCTGCTTTATTGGTGCTGACTTATGATCCTAATGGGTACTATAAAAACAAACAAACAAACTAAAACCTTTGTATGCAGTTTTCACAGTGGTACGGTCCTGTATGTTTTTTGTTTAATGTGCAAGTACAATTGTAATGTTTCCATCTTACTTTTCCCACCACCAAACCCAAATATAATTGTCTTGTTCAAGAAGAGCATCAACATGCACTTTATGAGCTCACAGAGCAATGAGGTGTGTTCTCATTGAAAGGGGTAGTATCTATTTGATTGTTTCTCTGTCTTCCTCCTTAGACAAAAGTGGAATGTTTTATTGTATGTTTGGATTTAGGTCTACTAATTTATTTTCTGTTTTTTTCCTATCTGTACGTTGTTCTACTGTACTTCTGGTCTTTTGGATTTGACTATTCCTTAAGACTCCATTTTAATTTATAAGCTGGTTTTTTATCAACGCCTCTCTAAGGATGTTAATATACATAATTAACTTCTCAGTCTATTTAGAGTTAATATTATGCCACTTCACATAAAATGCAGAAATCTTGTAACCTTATAGATCCATTTACCCCCCACCCCTTTTTCCTTATGCTGTTATATGTATTACATCTAAATGCATTGTAACTCCTATGAGAGAATGTTGTAATTTTTTTTTTTTTAAGATTTTTTATTGGGGAATTGGGGGGATGGGAACAGTACTGGGGAATTGGGGGAAGGGGAACAGACAAGTTGCTGTCGTTTTGTTCTTCAATCTAGTTGTGGAGGACGCTGCTTCACTGGCCCAAGTTGGCACCATCATTGCGCTCTTCCCGGGTGAGGCAGATCAGTCGCCGGCTTCTGGACGGCCGCTCACTGCGGCTGCTGGCCGCTCACGCTGGCTGCTGGCTACATACGGTAGCCCATGGCAACCCACTGCCACAGGGGCTGCAGCCTACACCGTTGCCAGCGACTCACGGCAGCCCAGCTCCAGGTTGAGCTGTCGTTCAGCATCTTAGCTGTGGAGGGCAGTGTCACTGGCCCTCATATGTGGGATCCGAACCGGGGCCCTCTGGCATCCCAAGCGAGTTCTTAACCATCGCGCCACTCGGCCGGCCCCTGTTGTAATTTTTTTACACAAATAACTTTTAAAGAAGTTAAAAGGAAAAAAGTCTTTTATATTTACTATTTCTGATGCTCTTCTTTCCTTCCTCAAGATCTAAGAGTTTCTTTCTGATAACATCTCTTTCAGCTTGAAGAACTTCTTTTAGTATATAGCTGCAGTTTTGCTGGCAAAAAATTCTCAATTTTCTTTTACTTGAAAATGTATTTCACCTCCAATCTTAAAGGATATTTTTACTCGGTTAACCCTCCCAGCCTCCTGCAACCTCCCTCCCCCTTGTTCTAAAGATGTGCCTCCATATCTGCTGACATCCATAGTTTGTGAAGACAAATCTGCAATGTTTTGAACTGTTGTTCCTCTGTATGTAATGCTTCTCTTTTTTTGTTTACTTTCAAGGTTTTCTCTGTATTTTTGGTTGTCAGAAATTTGACTATGATATGCCTAGGTGTGGTTTTCTTTATATTTATCCTGTTTGGGTTCACTGAGTGTTTTTAATTGGTAAATTTATATATGTCACCACTTTTATGAATTTTTTGGCCATTATTTCTTCAAAATTTTTTTCTACCCTATTCTCTTTGTTTTCTCATTGTGCCTGTTAGACTTTCAATATCTTTCCTACATCTCTAGGGTCTTGTTCATTTTCTTTTAATCTTTTTTCTTTTTATTAAATTGAATAATTTCTTTGATCTATCATCAAATTCACTCACTCTTTTCCTCTGTCACCTTCATTCCTCTCTTAATCCATCCAAGAATTTTTTTTCAGATTTCAGATACTTTAATTTCTAAAACTTCCATTTGTTATGTTTTTTTCTCTCTGAGATTTCCAGTCTTTTCATGCATTATGAGTATATATCCTTTACTTCATTGAACATAGTTATAGTATCTGCTTTAATGCCCTTGTCTGAAAACCTCAATATTTGGGTCTTCTTGAGGCCTCTTCTTGATTATCCTTTTTTTTACGATTTGGTCACATTTCATTATCAAGGAATTTTGGATTGTATTATGGATATTGTGAATGTTATTTGTGTAAATTTTGGTTTCTTTCATGTTCCTCCAAAGAGTTTTGATTTCTTTGTTTCAGTGAGCAATTAATTGGATTAGACTCAAAGTGAAAACTCTCTCTTGCCTGAGGTTGACAGCTGCTCAAATCTCGATTTGATTCTTTTGGCCTCCGCTGCACACTGCCTTTGGCCTGCCCTGTGAATGTGTGTGTGTGCTCCAGGGCTCAGCCAAAGACGTGGGTAGAGACTTACCAAAACGTTGGGAATCCACTTTTCTCACTCTCTCCTTTTTTTGGGATACTATCCTTACTTTTTGGTGACTATGGTTGTCCTGGCTCTGTTCTCTTTTTCCTCAAATCAGAGACAGTGGGTGTTCTATTGGAATTTGAGTCTGCATGCTTTGGCTGCTGCCTGCCTGCAAGATAAAGCTTTAAGAATGGGAAATTCACTTGTGCTGATCCCTAAAAGCTGTTAAAAAAGAGAAACTCATTCTGGCTTCTCCTTCCAAGTTTATATTTCCAACCTAAATCAGCCTGGTTTTGTTCACTCTCTAGAGCCTTTAGGTAGCTATTTTATATTTATATTTCCCCCATCCCCCGAATTTATAGTAGCTATCTGTAGGAGCTTTAGTGCATCATATTGGAAGCTGAGCTCACCAGCTCAGTTTTAAGATTTCCTCCAACATATTTGCAATCTGCTATGAAAAAGAATACTCCCTTTAAAAGTACTAATTCTTGGATTTCCTTTTTTTAACCCATCGTTAGTTACTAAATTTTTATGACAGAGTGTCATGTGAATACCTTAATTTTATATGTCCTTAACCAGTTAATTAAGCTTTTACTGCAGAATACTGTACTTCTGTTAGGTAGCAGAAGGACATAGAGATGAACAAGGTATGTTCCCTATTATAACATTTTATTGGTAGGATATACATGGAAACAACTGTAGTGTTCAAGATAAAATAAATGCAAATTAATTTTTGAAGAAATGTGATTAGAGTTAGTTGGTGGAGAACACGTCTCAGAAGAGGGCATTTGATCTTAGGATGATGCAAAATTTGAAATTCAGTAGCTGGGTGAAAAGATGAGGATGGATATTCTAGGGCTAGGAAACAATAAGAGTAGAATATAAAAATGTGATGAGTTTTGGAGTGTTTAGGGAGTGATTAATGTCTTGATGAGGCTGGGGCATTGAGTTTTTGGTAAGTACTGAAACTGAAAAGGTAGATTGAGGCCACTTTGCAGAGTGTCATGCACAGGACTGTGAATGTTATTCCTGAAGCAGCAGAGGATCACATTTGAGTAGTGAATGGTTGTGATCCAACTTGTGTTTATGGCAAGATACATATGTTGACAATGGTAACTAGGCATTGGAACGGGAACATAATAGAAGAATAAGCAAGGCGCAGGACCTGATCTAGAGCACTGTATATGTGAAGGGAACAAATGAGATAGTTACTCGAAATATTATCCAGATGGAAATTAATACAATGAGTGACTGATTAAGGGAAAGATGAGAAAAGTGTTACCAAATTCAAGAGAATCATTACATTTCTAACCACAGTTGTAAATATTCTAACATCATGCTGAGTATATGAAACTTGTTGGAACATTTTTGAGTTAAAATTCCTTTCTAGCAGTGTACTTTAAACTCTACTATAGTGAATACAAAGTGATTTTTCGTAGGACGTGGGATGAGGTAATTTCAAAGTCGTGATACTTAAAATTTGTGTGTGATGTAATTACCAAGCCTAGTGATGATTTAGTTTTCTCTAAAACTTTTAAATAATTTTTGCTCTTTGGAGGTAGTTATTTTTCTAATTCATAGAGTCATTTACAGTCTTAACTGCTTCTCATTGGAATTTTCAAAATATTATTCAGTTATTTAGAATGTTGGTTTTATTATGTAAAGAGAAATAAGCTAACAAATAGCGAACCAGTTTCAGATACATTTTTATTAAACTGATTGTATTATTTCCACTTTATACATTTCATTTCTTCCACAAATATTTATTGATACTTTTTGTGTGTCAGGTACTGTTTTAGGCATCAAACACAACGGTGAACAAAGCAGACTACATTCGGTTTTTCTTGAAGCTTTCAATGTATTGTGGAAAGACAGACAGTAAACATCCTCCCATAAGATGACATTTGAATGGAGACCTGAAGGAAATTCAGTGAAGAGACCATTCAGATATGGGGGGAAGGGGAGACATTTTATGAAGAGAAAAAAGCAAGTGGAAAGGCCCCGAAGAGGAGCATGCTTGGTGTGTTTGAGTAAAAGCAGGGGGCCATGTTGTTGAGATAGGGTGATCCAAGAGAAAGAATAGTAGGAGGTGAAGTGAGAGAGGTGGGAGGCAGAACCTGTAAAACATTGTAGACCAGTGGATTTAATTCTGAATGTGATGGGAAGTCACTGGTAGATTTTGAGGATAGGATTCTCATGATTTGAGTTGTTTTTAAAAGGTCTCATTCTAGTTCCTGTGTAGAGAATACAGACTGTAGGAAGGACAATCAGAAGGGAGTCTTTTTAGGAGGCAATTGTAGTAATACAGGTCAGAGATGATGGTGGCTTGGACTAAAATGATCACGTTAAAAATAGTGAGTCATAGGTCAGATTTTGGAAATGTTTATAAGGTAAATCTAATTGGATTGTACCGTTGAGAGCCCGAGTAGTGAGATTTTTTTATTGAGGCTCATCCAGAGTCAAAAGAGGCATCAAGCCTTTTAAAAAAGAGTTGACTGTCTTTAGTGTTTCTATGGAAGAAAACAACTGGCAATGTTTTTGTTTTGTTTCGTTTTGTTTTTAGCTGAGCCATCCTGCCACCTGTTGGCAGCTCAGCGGCAGCTCAGCTCGGGCCGGGAATCGAACTGCTGTTGCTCAGAGCTCACACTGTTAAGCGAGCTCTTAACCAACTGAGCCACTTGGCTGGCCCTGGCAATGTTTTTTAACTACAGGGCTTCGGTATTTAGATTGGAGAGGAATATTGCAGTTGCTTCTCTGGTGCAGTGGGTGGGCTTTACTTGTTTCCAGAAATTTGACAGCTAGTTAAGGGGAGGTTTGCAGGCAGCTCAAGAGCTTTGTCAGGGTTAAAATGTCTCTTTAAGCAGTCAGAGCAAAACCTCAGTATAGTGGGTCACTAGACAGTTCCCAAGGTGATACAAAATATTTGCTTGCCCTCTGGGAGCCTAGTTTCAATCAGTGTTCATCAGCCAGTTTGTTTTTCTTAAAGAGATAGACTTATTGTTTCCTTTTGATCAACTCTTACATCTTTGATTGAATCACTGGAATATCCTTTTTAATTGTATCTTTACAGGGCACTTTTATGTAGAGTGATGGATGTAATAACAATAACATAGTAAAATCACTGTGTTTGAAAGTTATTTTCAAAGTTATTTTTTTGAAATTAGCCATGTATTTACTACTTTATTCTAGTATACTTCAGTACTAGAAAGAATATCCCCACTTGTAAATAAATCTTTGTTCTCAGCAATACCAAACAGAAATTGTGATTGAATTTTAAAAGATGACCTGAGAAGGCAAATCCTTCTCATCTTTTTACTGGTCTTATTTTCTTACATACTTTTTTTTTAATCAAGTTTTTATTTAACATTTTATTGTACAGAATCTCAATTTTTCATGAGTAGCGAAAACTCTGTAACCGGTGTTATACTTCATATGAGGCAGCATGTCTTAACTTCTTTTAAATTTTCTTACAATTTTAGTATTCCCATAGCTCTTCTATTTGTTTGTCATTAATGTATAGCAAAACATTAAAGGATTTGCCATTACATTCTAATTGACCCTATATCACAGTGAATTTTTAGAAAAACACATGGGTAGATTTATTTCATGAGTATCTAAAATCTGAAAAACAATAAAAATGGTGGTGGTGGGTTTTTAGGCGCATATTATTTTACAATTGATTGCAGCCTTTGAATCTTATCTGCAGGAATATCATTATTCCATAAATAAAATTGAGTAAAGAAACTATTGAAGAGACACATTCATAGCTTTGGTTATCTGATATAGCTATCTCCAATGAGATTTCTTTCATCAAATCATTTATTGAATCACCTTATAGCAGATGGCAGTACTGCAAAGTATATTATCTTTCCTTTATTTATAACAGTGTTGGGATATGATGTTTTTATAGTACTACCAATAGCAGTGTGTGTGTGTGTGTGTGTGTGTGTGTGTGTGTGTGAGAGAGAGAGAGAGAGAGAGAGAGAGAGAGAGAGAGAGAGAGAGAGAGAAAGCATTTTCCTGTGCTCTTACTCCCAACTTTATATATGTCCCTTTTTTATAGGGATAGATTGGGCATGATGTCAAGCACAATGGCTGTATTGACTTGTTTTTCTTACCAGCTTTGCTGCAGAGATATCCTAACTACTCTTCTCCTTCTCTCCATTCATGGTATCGGCGTCCCCCGTCTTCCCTTCACCCCTTCTCAGCTCACCACTACCTGAAATATGTTTTCAATTCCAGATCTGTTTCTCACTTTACCCAGTCTTGGCCTAGGGTGGCAGAGTCTTTGGTATAGGTCTGGGAGTGGCAAGTGGGAGAAGAAACTGGTCTGCAGCTTTGCTCTTTATTCACCCCGTTTACCTCCAGGCAGGTCTTGTTGAAGCCTCACCAAATCTTGAATGATGCTTTATGTACACAAACACTGTACTGTTGGGGCCCACATGGGAGAAAAGAAAAACAGGTGTTGAGAGTTTATAAAACTCACTCCCCCCCCCAAAAAAAAAAATCTGTTTCCAGTTTTTGCTAGTGGTTAGAAACCTAGAGATGTCTATAGGACTCTGTGCTTGGAGAATGAAAGAAGGAATGGGATAGACACTGTGAGAGAACTTTATGATTGACTCTAAAAAGAGAACAATTTTGGTCAAAATCAAAAGATGGTGGTAGTGGAGAGGAAGCAGGTAGACTAGTGTCTAAGTTCTTGGTAGAAAAGAGAGTAATGCCAGATGTTGAACTTTGCCAAGAAGTTTACTTGGTCCTCCAAAAGCCTTGCACTCTGGTACCTCAAAAACTTGGTTTCCACCTTTATTCCTTCTCTAAAAATTATTCCTTCTCCAGTGTCTTAGACAGCTGCCTGTATATGTAGTAATCTATGATTTACTTTCAGTTACTTTTTGTATTAAAATGTTTTACAAATGAGGTAGCAGATTGTTTCGTTGAATTTACAAACCATTGTTTTTAGATATAAGGTCTAAAGTTTAATGTTTGTTTTTTTACTAGAAAACATTAAATAAAAATAGAATGTCTTTTAAAATGGGACATGTAGAATCAAAATATACATTGGATTTTATCTAATTGGTTCTATTCAGAAAAGCAGGTACTTAAGAGATTGTGTATATAAAAGATTAAAACAGAAAAGGTCATTTTAATCTCTGTATTAAATTATTCATTAACCCTTTTAATCTTGTTGAATAGAAGTAGAATAGATTAATTCATTGGAAAGTTAAGCAAGTCTCAGAGTGTTTCTACCACTTAATTATTGGTTAACTTTCTCTTAATATCTACCAATTTTTTAATCTGTCAGTTGAGGGACTAGCTTCTATAAAATTGTTGAATTGGCATGCATAGACTAGAAATGAGAAGGAAAGAAACTATATGGCAATGATGGTTTAGACATACCTTAATAAAAATGTTTTCCCCCCAATCATTGTATTGCAACTGTGATGGATTTTCTTGTTGATTGTTTTTCAGATTTTGGTCAATTTATATAATTTCTTAAGTTTATTTTCTGTGTGTAATTTCTTTTTTTCTGCTTACCTTGATCTTATGGCTGAAGCTTTGGAAAGTTTATTATTCCTGTCATATTTCTATGTTTGTATAGCCATTGTCTTCAGCAGAAAGGAGTCATTGATGCCTAAAGATGACTCTTGCCTTTGTCAGTGCCAGCCACGACCTTCTATTCAGAGTCTGGATATGTTAACAATAAAACTATAGAGCTTTGAGTTTAAAACTAGCCAGATCCTTGTTATTCTGTAGCATCCTTTGAGCCCCTTGCCATGTCCAGTATTATTGGTACATAGTACTCTTTAGCTGGTGGCTTAGTTAATTACCATTTTATTTGACTAACCTTTGCTCTTCCTTCATTCTGTGGAAATAATTAGTTCCCACTAATTATGTGTTTGTTTTCATAAAATTTCATGTATCTCTTTTAAATTATGTCTGAGATGTTTTCTGTAGCAGGTGCCCATCTTTTCTGTATTTGCTTTTACAAATGTGTTTTAAACAACACATAGGCCTCATATTTATTAATTATTTGATATAAGACAATTCAGTCCTGAAACAGATAAATTATGGTCTGATTTTTTTCATTAGGATAGGATCATCAAAATAAATTTCCATTATATGTTATCAGTGTTCAATGAAAGTGTGATTTTCCCCATGCCGCCTCAGCCCTACCATTTTGCTCTCTGTTTCTATGAATTTGACTCTTCTAGGAAACTCATATAAGTGGAATCATACAGTATTTGTTGTTTTGTGATTGGCTTATTTACTTAACATAATGTCCTCAGGTACATCCATGTTTTAGCATGTGTATGAATTTCCTTCCTTTTTAAGGCTGAATAATATTTCATTGTGTGTATATACTACATTTAGTTTATCCATTCATCCTTCGATAGACAACTTGAGTTTGTTTCACCTTTTAGGTATATATACCTATAATGCTGCTATTGTTGCCAGAAAACGGATTCTTGGTATTGTCACAGGACAGAATTCAAGGTCGCACCAAATAAGCTGAGCAAGCAGTGGATTTAGTAAAAGAAATAGGATAGTACACTCCCAAGATGGCGGGGGTGGGCAGGCCAGGAGAGGAACAACTGGTACGAAGAACAGGGGCTTCAGAATTTATTACTCTCAGAATGAGGGCACAAAATATTCAAAATTTAGGGGTGGTGGATAGACACCCTCAACCTGATCCTCACGACCACTCCTTCCTGTCGGGAGGTGTGATTCTCTTGTCCTTATTTGGCTCTAGTCAAAACTGTCATGGAAGCACAGGGGTGAAGATTTTTCCCGCCCACAATACTAATACAATGATAATCCATTGCAATTAGCGAAAATTCACCTTGAGGGGCAAGCTGGTGCCCTGGATCTGCTCTCAGCCACCAAAGTCTAGTTTTAGTTGGTCTGGTAGCTGCACCTCTTCTTAAGAATGATCTCATCTCTTCTCTCCTTTGTCTCCCGTTACTTCTTCCTTTACTGCCCCCTCTCTCCCAGCGGCCCTATTTTTTCTTCCTAGAGTTACACTAAGAACATGGGTTTACAAAGATTTGAGAATCTGCTTTCAGTAGCAATTTAAAAAGAAAACTTTTCATAAAATTATTTGAAATTCATAATTAGTTTTATATTAATGGATTTTGTAGTTTGATAGTATAATAGCTTATATCTTGGATTGAGTCTCAGAGGAATCCTATCTGCCCTTCTATAGTGTTGATTGTGAAGAAAATGCTTGTAAAATGGCCCACAGATAACTAGTGATACTGGAGAGATGGTAACAAAGTGGGGTTTTGTAAGGTACACCCCAAACTTGTAAAATCTTTCTTAAATATAGAAATTTAATAAGAATTTTAATAAGAATGAACAAAACATTTTGTATTTTTACACATAATTTCTGTGTTTTCAAAGCTTTGAGTTTATTTGAAATTGTGTCTGGAATGTGGTCTGTAGTAGGTACTCACTGTTTCTCTACACTGTTTTTAAAAACTTTAAATATATATATTAATCGCTTGATAAAGGAAGTACAGATTCATTAAAAGAATACATTAGGGTCCTACTAACAGAGTTGGCAATTAACAGATTCTACTTTGGAAACCAACTTCCCTTTCCATGCTTTTTGTCACTTATCCCTTCAATTGGCAATTCTGTCTCTGAAAGAGCCTTGGGGGAATGGTGGCTAGTTATTGGAAAATTTGGGGCATTTAACTTACATCACATTCTCATCTCAATCACAGGGGATTTAAAGGAATCTTTTGAAGAAAATAGCTTTAAAACTTAGTAGAATGTTGTATTTGCAACATTTAGTTTTCTCATGCAAGAATGAAACAAAAAGTTAACTATTTGTATTGGGTTGTCGGAAAAGTCATGACGCATGTTTGAGACAGATGACACTAGTTCACTTTTGAAAGTACTAGAGTCATTCGCATCTATGTTATTGCTATGTCATTTGACAGCTGACAGTTCTAGCTTCATTCTAAAAAAAAAATTGGGCGATTTGGTTGAGTTTTGGAGATTTTACAAGTTGAAGATGGAAGACCAAACTGTGCATTTTCACCATATTTTACTGTTTTACTTCCATAAAGGGAAGAATGTGCGTCAAGCCTGTGAAAAGTTGCATAAAGTTTATGGTGACCATGCTCTACAAAAACGTCCGTGCCAATGATGGTTCATGAAATGCCGTGCTGGTGATTTTGATCTCAACGACACTCATCGGTCAGGGAGGCCCACTGAGGTTGATGATGACAAAATAAAGGCATTAATCGAGTCAAACCCATGTTATATAACACAAGAGATTGCAGAAACATTGAATATACATAATTCAAGGGTTCACAACCACCTGAAGAAGCTGGGATAGATAACCAAGCTCGATATTTGGGTTCCGCATGAACTCAAAGAAGTTCATTTGATGGCGCATATGAACATCTGCAATATGCTCACTAAACGTGAGGAAAACGATCCTTTTTTGAAGCAACTGATAACTGGTGATGAGAAGTGGATTGTTGGCAACAATGTGGTGTGCAAACAGTCTTGGTTCCGACATGATGATTCACCTCAAATGACATCGAAAGCAAACCTCAGAGGAAGGTTATGCTCTCAGTGTGGTGGGATTTTAAAGGTGTCGTGTTTTTCGAGCTCCTACCAAGGTACCAAACAATCAATTCGAATGTTGATTGTTGGCAATTGAACAGTTTGAACAAATCCATCATCCAGAAACATCCAGAGCTTGTTAATCATAAAGGAGTAATTTGTTCCATGGCAACAACGTGAGACCACACACAAGTTTGATCACCTGTAAAAAATTATTGGAGCTTGGATGGGATGTGTTGCCACTCCCACCATACTCGCCTGACCGTGTGCTGTCAGGCTTCCACTTGTTTCGCTCTCTTCAAAAGTTTTTGTGTGGTATAACGTTCAATTCAGATGAGGCTGTAAATCAGCACCTTGTTCAGTTTTTCGTAAATAAAGACAGGTCCTTCTATGAACGAGTAATTATGAAGTTCACTGAAAGATGGCAGCGGGTTACAAAATTGACAAAATGAGCAATATATCATTGATTCATCTTTGTTCTTTATATAAATAAATGATCTTTGAAAAACATAGACAAAATACATTATGACTTTTCCGACCACCCAATATTTCATCATAGAAAGAAGCTTAGCAGGGTTGGGAAAGTGTATGCTGTTAGGAGTCAAGGATGAAAATGACTGGTCCTCAAAACAGAACAGGAAGAAATGGATGGATTAAGAGATCTCCAACTCTTTCAACTTATTCTGGAGACTGATTAGAAGGTGAAAATAATAGAGCCAGAGCTTCAGAAAGTACATTATGAGTTGTTTTGTTAATGGTTACTGGGCCTTTCTCACTTTGAGTTTTCCTTTGCAATTTTCATAAGAGTGGATCTGCTTACTTGGATTCAGATTTTAGAGGAGATTTTACTAGGACAAGTTACTATGTCATTTGGATTAGTTTTGATATTTGGCATGGTTTGATGTTTTTAGTTAAGAATATCTAATCAGTGCTCTGATAGAAATCAGTTTTATTAACTTGGACAGTTTGACTTCATTTTCTAAGGCTTATCCATAAGGGCTGAAGTCTTCATATTTTCATGTAGGCAGTACTACTAAACTACAGAAAGCTCTAGGGTTCATCTACTCTTAGAAATAGTAATGAATGGGGATAGAGGTGGAGAAACCTAGATTATGCCATATTCTAAAGTTGCCAAAGATGTATTTTGTTTCTGAAGTTCTGCAGTGTACATAGAGCATTCTATGAAGCAGTGATGAATATCTTCTGAAGTAACTTTTCTACAGGCTTCTGAGAAGAGGATTGATATGCAGCCAGTTCCATGCATATGCATCTGCCACTTGCAGAACTGTACTTTCTGGTATACCATACCAAAAAAAATCTATCATAGTATCATTTGAATTTATATCTTTCACTTCCTTCTCTCCATAGGTATTGATGAACGAGGAAGTACAACATCTTGGGGAACAAGTGGTCAACCAAGTCCCTCTTACGACTCATCTAGAGTAAGTTTGCTCATTAACCCTTGATTAAAACCATAAAGATAATTTGACAAATAAGTAAATTCTTTCATGTATGAACTCTTATTTCTTATGAGAAATGAAGATTAACGTATTTTCATTGGAATGTAGTAGACTACCCAGTACTCTCATAGTAGATTCAGTTATTTCCTTTAACTGTCATACATTGAGAGTTTATTTAATCTCTTACAGTGAAGGAAATTTTCTTGGTGTTATTTCTACACTTGGACTACCTACAGTATTCTCTACTAAAATGAGAAGAGCTTCACCACGTATTCTTCGTGTATTTTTTATTTGTTTTAAGAGATGGTACTGGCTGTCAAAGTACCAGCTTCCAGTCTCCCCTCTTCCATTCTTGCTCCAGTAGTCATCAGCTGTTTATATATCAGGGACTCTATAGCCTTGTCTCTTGGAAGCATATCAAGATAGACATAACAGATGATATTTCTTGGTTGGCATTTAAGAGAAAATAGGACCAACCTAAAGTACTACACACTGAAAGGTTAAAAAGTTAGAGCCTTTTCCAGCAATAAACAAACAAAAAATCCCCAAAACTTTTAAAAATGAGACTGAGAGTTTGCAAATTAGACCAAAGAATTGGCAATAAAATTAAACGCTGTGCTCCCAGATGCCCCAATAAATTGGTGAGGTTAAGAGATACCTTTTCCAAAAGGTCATACTTTGAATGATTAATGAACTATTTATTTCTCTCAGGATTAACCAAGAGAAGAAAGACAAGCATAAAATGTATGGTTACTTAACCCTAGAAGCAAATTGGCTGAAGTGAAAGGAAAACTGAATATGTGATTGGAGTTCATAGTCTTCAGAAGGGTTACACTGTTTTGCACTAAAAAAATGCTAAGTTAAAATTCTTATTAAAGTGTGTGGTTTTGCTATTATATTTGGCTGTGGCCTATGTTTAATTTATTTTAAATACTTGGGTAAGAACTAGGATAGTCATTTGGAACTCAGAAAGATATAGAGAGTGACTGTTAAAGTTTTAGTGTTTCCTTTTTCAGAGTCGTGCTGAGAAAGCTGAGTTTTTGGTGTAAAAAGCAGTGACTGCCCCGGTATCACAAGACTTGGATTTATTATTGACTCTACTATGAACTTGCCATTTAATTGTGGATACCTTATTTTATTTTCGGGATAGTTTAACTGGTTTATGCCCAATTTCCTTCCACCCTTAAAAGTTTTTGATTCTTTGAATAATAATATGAATAGGAAAGGTAGGTTTCCTGTTTAGATTTTGAAATAGGAATTTTATATATAGTGGAGAACACAATACTGTTCGTTACTACTGGATTATTTTTTTTCAGAGGCTTGA
The DNA here is from genome assembly GCF_001890085.2 of Hipposideros armiger. NCBI lineage: Eukaryota > Metazoa > Chordata > Mammalia > Chiroptera > Hipposideridae > Hipposideros > Hipposideros armiger. Next base: position 8,299,673 of record NW_017731362.1, read on the forward strand.
GTTAGTGTGTGATAATAGGTTATTTCTTAAAATGCATTAAATGGTGTCTTTGTACCTTATGTTTGCTTCCCTTTCAAGCTTTCAATTTTTTTCTACTTGGGTATTAACTTGAATTTTAGGCGAAGAGAACATAATAATGTATCCAAACATTTACACATATCGTGATCCTGAAATCAAGTTTGCCTCTTAGAGATGGATTCAAAGCAAATCTTGTTTTTCTTTTTGCTATTTGATCTATAGGTCAAATGTGAAATGTCATGTTTCACTCTTAATTTATTCTTTTGAGTGTATATTGTGTGCAGTGAAAAGTTAAATTGACTTTATAGTAAACTAGTTTTCTATTTTAAAAAACAAGATTAATCTTTAGAGATTCCAAGTTTACTGAGAAATCAGATAGACTAGTGATTTAATGCCATCCTTCTTTACTTTTGTTCCCATTGAAACCCACTCTTCCACCAACTTCCCTCTTCTATCCTAGTCATGATTTTGAACTTAAAATGGTTTTGTGAGCTAGTTAAGAAATTATGTTTTATTTACAATTTTAAACTATTTATTTCTCCCCTGATCTAATCTCACCAGCAAACACATTTATGAGTATCTTTGAAATCCTTGTCACTTTTTAATAAGAGTATTATCAACTTCTTGGGTTGTTATCACTAAACACCATTTGCCATCTTGACCATTTTTTTAATAATCTAACTGTAGATGGATATAATTTTGTTAATAAGAATTTCAGTTGACCAAAGTTCTTCATTAATAAATATTGATGTTGGCTAAAAACCAGTTTGGCACATTGTAATAATATTACTAATAAGTCAATTTAAACTTTAATGGAATTGCAGGTCCTTTTGTAGAAATTATGTGAGTGAAATTTATGCAGACTTTACCATATTGTATAAATAATACATTTCTATCACAACAAATTGTATTATTTCAAAAATAATTTATTTTTACATTAATAGAAAAACCTTAATTTTTGTAAAGTTTGAGAACAGTAGGCCACAATAAAAGATATTTAAAAACTGCAAAATGAGTAGTTTGGTGAAGGTATAAAGCATATGCTTTTAATTTACATGGATTCAACTCTCTGAGTTGCTATTCTCCTCCCTTCCTGCCCCCGCTCAAAACTATAAGGGAGAAAGAATAATCTTTTGCAGTATTGTAAAACCATATTTGGCACATGAATTATTAATACTGTATATTGCTATATATTTTACTGTGTAAGATTGGCTACACAAAACCACATAGGTTGAACTTTTTAACAGCTTTTTCGGGAGAATTTTTGCTATATATTCTTTTTGCCTAATAGCTTCTGACTTTAAATTTAATTCTAATGAAGATACCATTTTGCTGTGTAACCTTGATGCATAAGGGAGTTTCACGGAAGCTATGTGGTTAAGAGGTCACAAACTTCTCATCATTGTGTTTAATCTTACACCTGTCCTCTCAGAAGTAGGACAATTCACTCCAGCAGAGCTTCTGTCTGGTGTGTCTGCCCTGTTTTTCTCAAATCTACCAGAAAAGCAGCCTCTGTTGGTTGAGTTTCTGGTTATCAGCACATCATTCAGTGCAGAGTTTTTGCTAGGCAAACACAGAAATAAACATTATACCTAGTAGTGGTTATATAAGAAATGGATAGCATTCTTAGGAAATGTGGAGATGACACACAACATGTTTGAGACACTCAGAGGGAAGAAACACAGTATTTGTGATGTGTACCTCAGACTTCTCTATCTTTGTTAGAGTCCTAGTTTCTGGACTATTGACTCACTGCCCACCTGTGAACAGAAACACATGAGCAGAAACACATGAACAAATAATAGCATCATTGTGCGATGTCAGTATCACCTCTAATTTCAGAAATATGTGAAAGTAGTGATCAAGTTAAATCACCAGAGATTGAAAGGAGCAATTAAAATCTCAGATAGTTTAGACATTGGCAAGAGGTATAGTTAATGAGTTTGTCCAGTCCCTCCCTTAATTTTTATCTTTTCTTGCAAACAGATGTTTTCTATATTTGGCATTGTATTAGGCATAAAGGCCAGAGACTATCATAATTTTTCTTGTTTACTACAGTGTTAATGATTTATTCCAGTTTCAGATTTTTTTTCCTCTCTAGAAGGCAGTGGTTAAGGACACAGACTCTGGAGCCAGTCTGTCTGGGTATGAACCCCAGGTCTGCCCCTTACTACCTATGTGATTCTGGAAAAGTTTCTTAAATTCACTCTATTTCAGTTTTTTCATCTGTGAAACGGGGATAATAATGACTACTTTATAAGGTTGTTGTGAGGATTATTGAGATGGTATTTGTAAAGTGCTTAGATCAGTCTCGTACATAGTGAGTGCTATATATAAGTGTTGGCTTTAGTCCTATTTATATCAACATTCATCAATTAAATCTATATGTAACAAACAAACTTAAATGAATGAGCACATTTGCAAATGTGCTGCATTCTAAGTGAAATGAGTAAGAATTATTTGCTGATTCAGTAATGCTTAATATGCTTTTCTTTTAGATGTGTAAAGGACATAAATAAAATCTATTATATATCCTTTCCCCTTCAATTGTCTATTTCTTTCTTGGGAAAGCAGAAGTCTTCTAACAAACTCTGATATAAAAGTTTTAGTCCGTCTAGTATAATGTTTTAAACATAGTGGATAATCTGTATGTGTTTGCTGAATATAATTACATCAGGGAAGAACCATGAGATTTACTAGATTGTGTTTGGTGATCAAAGGAGAAAAGAAACAAAGCTGACTTAAGATGGCGAAGCTTAAAGTAGATGGTGGTGGTATTAATGACAATAGGCCTTTGTTCTATGCTTACAAATTATTGTCCTGATTGATGACACTATTAGTGAAGCATTTTAAGATCACAGCCTCTGGAGAGTTGTACTCTGTAACCTTGGACAAGTTACTTAACTACTTTCTGCCTCATGTTTCTCTTCTCTAAAATTATGATAATTTTACACATACCTTAACAGGGTTTTGGTAAAGGTGAAATGTAATAATGAAGCTATGAAGTATTTAATTTCATTTATTAATGCAATAAAGGAAAGTTTCTATTACTATTATTAACACCATTATTAACTCCAAATAGCTAATATTTCATTGTGCATTTTAATGGACATATTTCCTTGTGTACAAATCCTGTTTCTGAAATGTTGTCTGATCGTTTTAGTTCATGGAATTTCCAAGGGGCCATGTCATCTTGGTTTTTCTGCCTCTTAGTTCTGCTATACAAGCTAGGCCAAGCCTCATGTACTTTAGTACTATTGGGGTTTGCAACCTGGCTTAGGGGTTATGAGGAGACTCACAGGAGAGAGAAGTCTTCCTGTTGACACTCTTTCCGAAGATAGAGTTTTTCATTTCTTAATTTAAAAGGTAAATGAGCTCATTGATAGGTAACCGCTGATAGAAATTATATTTAAGGCACCATCAGTGACCAGGAATTGGCATTTTAATCATGAACAGTTTTTAGGTTATATAAAGTCTATTTGGTAGTTATTTTTGGAAAAGAAGTAACATTCAGTTGAATAGAGTTTGCTTATTTTTTCAAATTGCCAGTTTCTATCATGGTTTTTCTTTATAATGTGGTTTGCAAAATGAAACAATAATGTTCATGTTGCTCTTTCTTCTCTCCCCATTTTGCAGGATTATAATTTTCAAAACTAGACAGTGTGTCAGTTACGTACATCAGTCCTTTTATTTCATAGGTGAGAAACTAAGAGAGTTTGAGATTTGGCTAAGTTGTGATGTGTGCTTTTGATACAAAATACACATGAGATTTGGCTGGATAGTTTTATCTAGTTAGTGACAGACTCTGACGTACAACTCAGATATTCTGAATTCTATGCTAGTAATTTGTAACACCCTTAATTTAGTATTTCCCAACTCAAAGAAGAAATGTCTTAAATTTTCTGTCATATACTGAAGGAATGGCAAAAGAGAGAGGAGAAAGGTAAAAGAAAAGAGGATCTCCAAAAGAAGACATGGGACATGATATGATTTTTTTTTAAATTTGCTTAGCAAGTGTAATGTATTGTGAGGCAGAATAGCATAGAATTTAAGAGCTTGAATATTGAAATCAGGCTGTCAGGGTTCTAATTTCTGGGACTCCTACTTCCTAGCTGTATGACTGGGCATGATGCTTCTCTCTGCCTCAATTTTTTTTTCTTTTCCTTTTTCCATAGAAGGGGGTTGAGTACTAATAATAACTACTTCAGTAAAGTTCCGGACTTCATCCTATTAGTGGAGAAGGGGAAAACCAGTTATGTGGTAATGAGTTAGCTTTAAAATACTGGGTTTAGCTGCTGTGTATGACTCAGCACAAAATAATTTAGGGACTTTTTATTAAGGGATAAATAGTAGGTACATTTTGAGGTATTTCATTTTATTATATACTATGACTTCTGCTACCTGTCCCAATGAAGGGATATGAGGGTTTGGTTTATTTAAAAAGCACCAGCAGTGGTCATTTCTCAGACCAGTTGTCAGGAATACACATGGATGGCAGCCTGATAAACCAGGTCAAGTAGAAAATGAAAATATGAGAGTACAAGGATTCAGGAGTTGCTCTAGCCTTCTAAGAGTCATACTCAAAGCCGTAGATTGGGTACTTGGGATAAGGGAAATAAAAATAAAATAAAAATTCAACTAGAGAAACATGTAGATTTCATTTTCTGTAGAATGTAAAATGAGTCCATACAGTTATCTGGATGAGTGTAATGGTACGTCTGTAGGAACTCTGGACCATTTCTGCCAGATGTGGCGAAAGGGATCTTTAATTTTGCTCAGTGCTCTCTCCATTCTCAGCAGGTATTCATTATCTTTCCATTCATGTGGAAAAGCTTGGCTAAAAGCCACTCTATAGTTTGATGGATAGTGAGACAGGGCAACAGAGCCTTAGTTCCCCTCATATGCTGTTTGTAAAAATACACAGAAGTACTTCTGACCCCCAGCAGGTTTATATAGGCTGGAGTTTGGGGAGAACCTGTTGTGTAGCTCATTTACATTTTACAGCAGAGGCCTTGGGGATACCTAGGGGTAAAGAGAACCTGTGGTTTTCTTCTCACACCGGAGCACAATGGCATGAGAGCCACCATTGTAAATAAGGATGGTAAGGTGGTCCGCCTGCTTTTAAGTAGCTTGTGGCTTACTACGGTCCCTGAGTTTTAAGATGCTGAGGTTTGTAAATGTAGTCAGTTCCTGAAATGTAAAATACGAGTGAGTGTGCATCTTAGAGTTCAGGAAATATGGTTAGAAATACAAGCCGTATTTAACCTAAAGAGTTAAATAAATTTTAAAACTAACTCTTTTAAGGCAGCAAATAATTGTCAGATTAATTTCATTGATAACCATGGCATTACAGGAATGGAAGAGATCATTTTGGGAGGTTAGGAAAGACGTAGTAAAAGAGGAAGTGTTTGATTAGAATATTATATATAGTACAGACAGAATGTGTATGAATACAGTTCAAAGGAAAACAACTTTCTGGAAATGTGGCATGATGGGACCACAAGTACACACCAGTACAGAGGCCTCCAAATCACAAAACTCAGGAAATAGTAAGTCAGTTTTTTTTGTTGGTGAATAGTGTGATAAGGCAGGTGACCTTTCTGAAAAAGAAATATAGTCTATCCTTTGGGAAGCAGAGAGCCAATTAAAATAGACTTTTACACAGGGACTGACACAGAGGATTTTATAAAGATCAATAGATTGTGGTATGAAGGATGGAACCAAAGTAAAAGTGACAAGAAATAGGATGACTGGTAGGATGTTACTACACAGGCCCACTTGTAATGAAATAAGACTTGGATTAAAATGGTAGGATCACTATCACAAAAATAATGGAAAGAAGAGAGATAGCACAAAAGAAAAACAACTGGCACACCTGGTGACTGAGAAACATAAAATTATATAGACTTTGGGGCTGACCGAGTGACTCAGTTGGTTAAGAGTTTGCTCAAGTGTGTGAGCTCTGAGCAATAGCGGTTCGATTCGCGGCCCGAGCTGAGCTGCTGCTGAGCTGCCAACAGGTGGCAGGATGGCTCAGCTAAAAAAAAAAAAAAAAAATTATATAGACTTACTACCCCCACAGAACGACAACTCCTGAATTAAGCTCCATGTATTTTATTTAGGCTTTGACAAGTTAGCTGTGGTTGTATTATACAACTACCAGATTGTCTGATTTTCATAAATAGTTTTGCTTATTATAAATGGGAAAATCTAATTATGTGAATAAAAATTAAATAAAATAGTTTTTACTTTATTGTCCTCTATTTGTCAGCATCGATGGGTAATAAAGTTTAGTGTTACTATCTCTTTTTTAGAGTAGATATTTCTTTTCTCTAGATTGTTTACTGTTTGCTGCTGTTTTTATTTTTGAAGGGGAAAATGATGTAGGTTTTATAGCTACTAGGAGTTCAAATGGAAAATTAGAAAGGACACACAAATTTTGAAATAGTATTTTATGCCTCTTGATCTCAGGTACAAAACACAAGATGAAGCAGTTAAATAGCAAAGCAAGACAGGAGGGACAGAATTAAAGTAAGTGTTTTCTGTATATTGCATCTGTGTTCCCATTAATCTCTGTTTTGTTATGTAACTGCTCCTTCTGAATGTTCTGAATGTGAAGAGAACTATGGGTCAGAGAAGGGTGCATTCTACAGTCAGGTTTAAATAAACCCATGAGGGAAATGTTTGTTACCCTCAGTTGTATTAAAAACAGCACCTGCCTATCAATTGTAATCTTCATGTACTTGGATAAGAAAATAATTGGGTTATGATGATATAAGCTGCTTTAAATCCCTTGCCAACAGGTATTTAAAATGAGAGAAATCATATACCTATCAGATTGTCCACGTTTCCATTTTAAGTCAGTCAAACCTGTCTTTTTTAGTCTAGCGTTTCTCCAGGGACAGTGCCTGTTGAGATGCTCTAACAGATCTTCTGGAAAGAGGCTTTATGTCAGTATCTCACTTCACTGTGTGTTTCACTTAATTTTGTATGCCTGTGAAATAGCATCTTTATCAGAATGGATCTTTGCAGTTCTTTTCTAAATCTTCTCATTGTTCAGTCTTTAAAGTTAACAAGCGGAAGTCAAAACATATTAATATTTGAATCTCTCCTTTGTTCTTTTTTGTAATTGTTGAGGTCTTACTTTCTGATAGCTTTTTAATTATTTTCCTATAAATTTAGATATTTATTAATATTCATGTTAATGTATTGGAGGATAGATTCTGGCTGAATACATTTTTAGGCCTGCTTAGCCTTTTTAAAAATTAATAATAATCATAACTAGCATTTGTCGCAATGTAAAAACCTTTCCACATGTTGCCTATTGTAGTGTCACACCAGCTCACCACGAAGTCATTTTTTAAAATCCTTTCCACTTAGAGGTTGAGGAAATTGAGGCCCAGAGGATGTAGAAAACTTACCAGATATTAAACATGTAAGACTAGTAACTACAGGTATGACTGAAAATTACTGTCCCTTTCTACCATATCCCACTTGTCTAAGTGTAAAATAGAGCCCAATACAGTTGTTATTCCTACTTGTCGAGGACTTTAAAGACAGATACTCTAGAGTTGTAAGATGATGGGACTAGCATTTTTTCTTATAGCATTCACATTTTATATGTAAAAAAAACATGAGCCATGGAATGAATTAGGTAAGTTTGCTTCCTGATTTCACCACTATATTTGACCTTGGAAGAGATGAAATACTTAATTTCTGAGCCTCAGATTTCTCATCTGCAAAAAAGAGATTCATCTCATAAGAAATTTGTAAGAATTAAATAGAGGCAGTTTTATGAAGTGTTTATTAGCACAATATGTGGAATTTATTAACTAGTCTATAAGTGTTCTTGTTTTTACATCCAGTCTCATGAAAAGTATACAAATCCATTCTGATACAAAATCATGTTAGGGATTTTACAAGTCTTAGATGCTACTTAGGGAGGAAGCTGTCTTGAATTCCTGGGGTATGTCCTGAACAAGATGAGAGACCTATTACAGTTTCTAAATACATATCACTAAGTTCTATAAATCAGAAAAGGTAAATTATGTTTACAAAATCAAAACTATTGGAAGAGTTCATTGCATTACAAGCCTTGGGAGTTGGAGATTTTTGGGGGTGGCAGGGGGAATGGTAACCCAGATTCTTACGAATGTAGATTCTAAAAGAAGAGGCTTGAGTTCCTTAAATCTGTTTTAAAGGATATCTATATCACAAGGTAGTTATGAGACCTAAATGAGATTATGTATGTTAGAGACTTAGCATGATCAATATACTTTTAGTTCTTTTGTGATGTACTTTGTTGTCATATATTCTAACAGTCTGAGAATAACCAGTTTGGAAGGTTTTCCTTCATTATATTGAACTGACTCTTAATCCTTTGTGCTGTTAAATGAAATAATTATTTGAATGTGGTTTTACATTATAATCAATGTGCTACTTTTTGCATTGATCTCTTTTCCTCTGTATCTTTCTTCCCAATCTGGAATCTTAGTCTTCTCTTGGACTTCTGTGCTCTTGTTTGGGAACTCTTTACATTTTTTCTTCTGCTTCTCTCATTCATCAAGCATTTATTGAAATTCCACTGTTTTCTAGTCACTGGAATTAGTTGGGCAAAACAAAAATGAGAAGTCCACATGCCCTGGGCAAAAGTAGTGCTCATTCTCATGGGAAAAAGGGCTTATTATAGTATAGAATGATAAAAGTTCTAATAATGATGTCCCAGGGACAACAGAAGCACAGAAATAGAAGCAATACTTGATATGAAATCTTGAGGGCATATCAAATAAAAATGATTATCTGCTTTGTAATACAAAAAAACAGAGGACTTAAGCCTGGAGACTTCTTCCATTAGACAAATAAACTTGGTTAAATGGATTGCTTATTCTGACCATTAGTTCCTAACATGTAAAACAAAAATTTTGAACAAGACTGTAGTTTCTCAAACTGTGGATATTATGCAATTGGGATTAAAAGTGATCTAAAAGAGTAAGGTAGGTTTAGTGAGAAGTCAAGAATAATTTTTACAGAGCACAAACTCAGAAAATTATGAACCCAGTGAAATGTAATGGATCACCAATGCAGTGAAGATATTTAGTTCAGGACAGCTGATACTTTGTTGCTTAATCACTGAATAGTTTCCGATACTAAACACCAAGAATGTTGTCTACTCCATGCAAACTTAATAGGATATTAATAAACAATGTATAAATACAGAGCTAGTCTACTATTTATGAATTATTGAGTTAAACAAAATTAAACAGACTTCTTTGTTGGTGTTAGATTTCTGTTTTTAATGATATTGTAAATTACATAAATCTTTAAGAAAGGAATAGAATATACTTCTTACATATTTTTCCCATCAGGAATCCTTCTGTATTACTTACAAATTAAATTTGACTACTAGTAACAGTCTCAAGAAATAGTAAGTTAGACAACTTACACATTTAACTATTCATTTGGATCTGTGATTCATTGCAAGATCATTTTTGATTAGGGTGTGAAGTAAGGGTCCAGTTTTTTTGGCGACATAATAAAGAGATTCTCCTTTTTTCCATTGAATTCCCTTGTTAACTCTGTTGAAAATGAATTGAACATGTATGTCAGGGTAAACTTCTGAATCATGTTCTGTTCCATTGGTTTTTTTTAATCATTGCACCAATACCATACTGTCTTGATTACTATACCTTTAAAATAAATTTTGAAAATCATGTAGTGTAAAATTTCCAACCTTGTTATTTGGTTTCAAAATTGTTTTGCCTATTCTAGGTACTTAGCATATAAATTAAAAAATTTGAAGCCAGCATATCTGTTTCTATACAGTCTTCTGGGATTTTGATTGGGGTTGCATTCACTGTATAGATTAGTTTAAGGGGAATTGATACTTTAATAGTGTGGAGCTTTCTGATCTATGAATATGGTATATCTCTCTAAATCTTCTTTAATTTCTTTAGTAATGTTTTATAGTTTTCACTGAACACATCTTGCACAATTTGCATTCAGTTTATCACTAAATAATTTTTGATGCTGCTATAACCATTTTAAATTTCATTTTCTAGTTCATGTCTTATATGAAATTACAATAGATTTTTGTATATTGACATTATATTCTGCACCTTGCTAAACTCACTAGCTGTAGAAGCGTTTTTGTACATGCTGGAGGATTTTCTATTTGAATAGTATGTTGTTCATGAATAATGAGAGTTTGACTTTTTCCTTTACAATCTGGATATTTCCCCTTATTGAATTGGTTATGATTTCTTGTACAATGTTGAATGAAGTGGTAAAAGTGAATAGCTTTGCCTTGTTTTTGATTTTGGGAAAAACCATGTCTTTCGCCATTAAGTATGATGTTAGCTATAGGTTTCACTGATGTGATTTATTAGATTGAGGACATTCCCTTTTATTCCTACTTTGTTTATAGAATATTTATCAAAAGTGGATGTTGGGTTTTATAAAAAAAATTTTCAGCGTGTATGGAGATGGTCTTATGGTTTTCTTTTTTAGTGTGTTGCTGTGGCAATTATATTGATTGCTATTTTTAATTTTAAACCAAACTTGCATTCCTGAGATATATAGCATTGGGTTCCTGAGATATATAGCACTGGGTTATTACGTATTGTTGAATTTGATTTGATAAAATGTTAAGAATTTTTATATTTGAGTAATACTGATCTGTAGGAATTTTTTTTTCTTGCACTGTCTTCATCAGAATTCGGTATCACAGTAATATTGGCCTCAAAGAATGAGTTGAGTCATATTACTTTAATGTTTTTGAAGGAATTTGTGTATAATTGGTATTGTTTCCTCCTTGAATGTTTGGTAGAATTTACCAGTGAAGCTATGTGGCCGGGAGATTTGCCCGGGGGGCAGGGGGGGTGTTATTTTTAATTACAATTTTAATTTTATTAATAAAGGACTATTCAAGTTATTTATTTTTTCTTGAGTGAGTTTTGTTAGTTTATGTATTTTAGGAACTTTGTTCATTTCATCTAAGTTGAATTGATTGGCATAAAGTTATTCATAATATTTTTTTATTTTTTAAATATTTGTATTAGTTATTTCTTGCTACATTAACAAATTACCACAAACTTAGTGGCTTAAAATAGTACATTTATTGTCTCACAGTTGCTGTGGGTGATGAATTTGGCATACTTTAGCTTTGTCCTCTGCTTTAGGGTCTCTTACAACGCTCTACACAAGGTATTGGCCAGAATTAGGGTCCCATTTGAAAGTCTGAGTTGGGAAGCATCTGCTCCTAAGCTCGTGTGGTTTTTTTGGCAGGATTCAGTTCCTTTTGATTTGTTGAACTGAGGGCCACAGTTCACACTGTGGGCTGTTGGCTGAAAACTGCCCCTTACTACTTGCCAATTGGATCTTTTCATCACAGCACTTTTCATCAAAGCCAGCAAGGGAGAGGGTCCGCTAGCAGGATAGAAGACACAACATTATGGAGCCTAATCACAGACATGACATCCCATCACTTTTGCCATATTCTGTTGTTTAGAAGCAAGTCGTTAGACCAACTCACACTTAAGAGGAATGGTTTATATAGGAGTGTGGTTAATACCAGAAGACAGAGATTGAGGGCCATTTTAGAATCTACCTGGCACAGTATTTGTAGGATCTGTAGTTACAATACCTACTTCATTCCTGATATTGGTGAATTGGTTCCTCTTTTTTTCCTGATCAGTATGGCTAGAGACTTATCTATTTTACTAATATTCTCAAAGAACTCGTTTTTGGTTTCATTAGTTTTTTTCCTATTGTTTTTCTGTTTTGAATATGTTTAACTTCTACTCTTACCTGTACTTTGAGTTTAATTTGCACTTTATTTTCTAGTTTGTTAAGGTAGAAGCTGAGGTCATTGATCTGAGAACTTTCATGTTTTCTAATAGGCATTTTAGTACTATAAATTTTCCTGTGACCGTGTTACCTGCAGCCTGTAATTTGTGTTGTGTTTTTATTTCATTCAGTTAAAAATACTTTATAATTTCCTACTGATTTCTTCCTTGACCAATGAATTGTTTACATATGCATTGTTTAATTTTGAAAAATTTGAGAATAATGTAGAGATATTTTTGTTAGTGATATTTAATTAGATTTTGTGATCAGAGAACATTTATTTTAATTCCCTGTGTAGATCTATATTTCTGTCCAGTGTTATTTTCCTTTTGACTGAAGGACTTATTTTAACATTCCTCATGGTGTAGGTCTGGTACTGGTGAAGTTTTTCATCTTCTATGTGTCTGAAATATTCTTTATATATATTTTTAGTAAGCATGGAGTTCTAGTTTGAGGTATCTCCCTCTCTCTCCCCTTTCCCCCTTCAGAAATCATAAGATTTACTTTGTTTCCCCTCTTTTAGAGATCACTGTCCTGTACTGCCCATATCCGGTGTCTCAAAACTTGTTCAATGTATTTAGTTTAGTTTTTTTTATTGTTTTAAGTGTGACGGTTAACCTGGTCTCTTACTCCATTCTGCCTGGGAGTGGAAGTGGAAATGAAGTTCTTGCTAGGCCGATTTGAATAGAGACAGGGGATCTGCTTCATCAGTGGAAGCCTAGGAGCAGCACATTGTGAGTGAATGGAGAAACTAAGTCTGCAGTATTGGTTTTCCCTGCATAACACTGAAAGGACTGGCTTGTTCAAGAGCTTTTCGGAATTCTGATACCCTGTTTGCTATTGTACAGTTGTTTTCATTACTACTAACTATCCCCAAATATTTGTCTACTGATATTTTGTAGTTAGAAGCCAAAAATTTATTATTTAATATAGTAAGTTTAGATATTTGCCACTGACTAAGTGTGTGATCTTGGGCTTGCTCCTTGACATCCCTGAATCTTTTTTCGTCATCTCCGAAATGAGGCTTCTGTCTTAAATAGTTTTCAACTAGAGTTTACAGATTCTGACAAGGTAGTGGTAATGAGGGTTTATAATTTATTTAAAAATATAGTAAGTACAGTTGACCTTTGAACAACATGGATTTTAACTGCCCGGGTCCACTTACATATGGATTTTTTTTCAATAAATACACTGCCCTCCGTATTCCAGGATATCGGATCCGCTGATTCAGCCAACAGCGGTTTAAGCCAATGGCGCATCGAAAACAGTTGGAAATCTGCGGAGAGCCGACTCGACGCATTGTTATACGCTATTTTATATAAGGGACTTGAGCATCCTTTTGGTAGCAGTGGGGGTCCTGGACCCAGTCCTCTGTGAATACTGAGGGACTACTGTATTTAAGTTTTGGGGAGTCAAAAGTTATACACAGGTTTTAGACTGCATGAGGGTTTGGCACCCCTAACTGTCCTCCTGTCCTCCCTCACGCAAGTATTGTTTGAGGATCAACTGTACTCTAATCCAACAGTTTATCTAGTATGTTCCAGGGACCTTGGGGTCCCTGAGAGAGAGTTTGCAAGGTTAAAACTATCTTCATGACACTAAGACTTTTTTGCCATTTCAATCTTACTCTTTCCTGAATGTACTGTGAATTTCCAAATACTACACAATATGTGATGATTCCTTTGCTCTGACGGGTTCTTGTGTTTTTAAAATTCCTCAGGTTTAATTTCTAATATGGTAAATATCAGTGGGTATATCCAACATAAACAAAAGCTTTTTGTGTTCTCACTATTTACTAAGACAAAATATTTTTTTATACAAGAGGTCCTGAGACCAAAGGGGTTCTGAGACCTTGAAAATTTCTGGACTAATGGAGATTATTCTCTGTTTAAATGTGTACTCTATTGCCAGATTTTTTGATGCTGGAGATCAAAAAATTAGTGGCTAACATTAAGTCATCTGCTGTTATAGTTCCAAGTTTAAATCAGTTCTCTACCACTCTGATTTTGGGAAAGTTATTTAAATTCTCTAAGACAAAATTTCCTCAACTATGAGATGGGGAAAATACAATATCTGTATATAGTTTGAAAAAACTGATATAATACATGAAAGCCCTTAATACAGTGCTGCGATGTTATATAAGTTAATTTGTTTAGTAGGCACTCAATAAAAGTTAGCTGTGCCAATTAACATGACACAGAGATGTGTTTACTGACATTCTTGTTTTCTGGTTTTCAGCGTGTTTCATTCTGCTTTAGGGCGTTCTTAGCAAATCTTTATGCTACTTCTTTGCCTTTCTGGCAGTGCTCATTCTGCTTTGATGTTCCCATTTGAAGCTGTGCTTTTATATTGCCATCTTCTAAACTGTTCATACCCAACCCAGGGAGTTTCACTTGGAAGTTGGCAGATTGGCTAGGGCTTTATTTAAAATTTCACTGGTCATGCCTTCTGCCCCTTAGGCTAGTAGAGAGTCTAATAATTCTACCATAGAATAATGGTGCAGAACAGTGGGAAGCTTCTTGCTGGCAGTTGATAATTCAGAGTTTGAGTCTATTTTATAATCTTGGTTACACTGAGCTTTAATTTTTTAATATGTAAAATGAGACCAGTCTTTGCTACACTTGTCTCATAGTGTGTGTTTTAGAATCCTCTGTAAATTGATGCAAGGTATATGGCATTCTTATTAATTCCAGCTCTGCCAATCCTTTACTTCCACACCTTGAGCAAGACACGTAACTATTGTCTCTTCATCTGTATGGTAGGTAAAATGAGTGTGAACTCCATGGTGTCTTAGGGCTCTAAAATCCTATTCTGTGTAACACCTGGACTCAGTAATATATTTTTTGCTTTTCCTATCTCAATAAATATACTTTTTCCTGTGATGCCTAGAGATGTCTTGACTTTTCCATGTAAAGAATGAACTTTAATAAAATACAGAAAGCTTTCTGTTTGTGAACTTTCAAACACAACAAAAGCTATAGGCCGGAGCAAGAGAGCATCAACTCTGATTGCTTCTAACAAATGACATTAGCAGTTATGTGGATATATTTGTGAACATGGATGGGCTCAGCTTAGAACTGAACCTGTGTGAACTTTTTTAGGTTGTCCTCTGGGATCTCATGTTCAAAAGTATTTCATACCCTTGTGCTAAGTGTATTTCATGTACCACCATATTTTCTGAGGATCTTTTCCCCCTCTAAGAGATTTTGATTCTTTCTCTCCACCCACCCATGACAATTCAAGACTTGTTCTTCAAAAAAAAAAAAAAAAAGACTTGTTCTTCAGTCTGGGATTATAGTAATTCTATGAAACTGCTTCTTAGCATTCGTAAATAAAAAGTTATTTGGAGAAGTTATTCATCTTCTCAAGAAAAACTTAAGCATTTAATTACATGCGAAAGTTCTGTGCTGGTCTCTTTGGGGATCATAAAGAGGAATAAAATGTTCTTGCCCTTTAGGAATTTACAGATCTGGATGACAGAATCCATTTCTCTGTCAAGAAAATTCATTATATGTTAGCACCTGACCTCTTAAAGATTAACAGACCGTAACATATTGAATATTAGGTAGCTTTTTCAGATGTAGACCTGATTCATTAACAGTGAGCATTGTTCATTTTTCATTCATTCATTAAATTAACATTTTATTAGTTATGTACTGTGTGCTTGTTAATGTTCTTATCACTAGTAACAAAGTAATGAGTGATGACACAGCTTCTGCTTCCAGGTAACAGACTTGTGGTCAAGTCAGCCCACTTGTCTTTTTCATAGGTGTATTTAACTAAGATAATTACATTCAAGGATTTGTTTTTAAAGTATAACCTTACTTATCTAGACATTTATTTTGGTAAGTCATCATAGGAGTAAATAAAAAATGCAATAAGGACTTTTTTTTCTCTTTTAAACTTCATTTGTTATTTCTGCTTAACTTTATTTCCATTTTACCTCTCTTTGAGATGTGACCACTCATTTATATCTAGGCCTTGTCCAGAGCTTTCTGGTAGCTTATGGCTTTTATCTGATTCTTTTGGCTTTGACTACTTAGAAACTATAGGATTTCAATAGTTAGTGTGAAATCTTGTGACTCTTTGAATACCAAAATTCTGTGGTTACTTGTTCGATCTAGATATTAGATAAGCTAGTATCTTATCAGCCCTTTTTCTGTTAGTTATTGGGTATTCTATAAAAAAAACTGATTGGACCTTTATAATATCTAAAGCCTTGTAGCATTTTAAAGGTTTGGCAGGTAAAACCTCCCATCTATCTTTTATTGAGCACCTGCTATGTATGTGCCAGCCATTGTTCTGAGGATGTATAATTGTGAAAACAACAGACACAGTCCTTGCCTTCTCAGAATTTGTAAGATATAATAATCTCTAACTGAGATGATAATAATAATGGCTAGCATTTATTGTGTGCTTACTGTGTGCCAGGCACTTTTCCAATTGCTACATATATTTACTCACTTAATGCTTATAGCATCCTGTGAGATGAAGTTAGTATTATTGTTATTATCCCTAGTTTACAGGTAAGGAAACCAAGGCAAGAAATATATGTTTCTCCAGGTCACATAGCTAGTATGTGGTAAAGATGAAATTTATATCTGCTAGTCTGGCTACAAGAATTATACATTTATCCACTACATTGTACTATGCAATTATAACAGATAATTATGGTATAATTTAAATGGATAATTAAATAGGTAATTTCAATAAGTGTGAGCAGTGGTATGATGGAAATGCTTTCTGCTGTGGGAGCTCAGAATAATGTCACCCAATTTGCTAGGGGTAGGGGAAGCTTTTCTGAGAAAGTAAATCTTTACTGAATGAGGCCCCCTTCCTTTTAACTGTTGAAAAGAATTGGAAAGAATATTTTAAAATAGGAATAGACAGTTGGCTTTCATACAAAGAAATAGCAACATAGGTTAGAAAAACCATGAATCTGTTCTCAACTTGGGAAGATTTTCTGGTGATTGCAAATTATTTATTGGTTGGGTGAAATAAGTTATTAAAATTAGCTATTTAAAAAATGAGCCAAAGGAAAAAGTTTTTGTACTTTTGAGGAGACAAACCAGAGGAGAGTACTATTATGTACATAATACTAGGTGCTTTTGTTTGGTTTTTGTTTTTGATAGAACAAAAGATTTGATGATGTGCAGCTTAAATTAGTTTTAAATGGTATTATAGCAGCTTTGATTGGTTAATTCAATTCTTTTGTCATATTGTAATAGGGATTAATGTTTCTAAATTTTGTACCTTCAAATGAGCATATAGAAAAATACAAAATGCACTATATAGAACACATTTCATAATAGCAAAGCTTTTATGAAGTATTATGTATTCAGAAACGGACTAAGATCTGCAAATTAAATTGTAATTTAGGCAGATTTTAAGTTTAGAATTGGACAGGTTTTGTGATCTTTGTATCAACTGATTTTGTCAGTTATTAATATTTTGAAAGCTTTCAACATCACCTTTATGGAAATGCAGAATTTCAGGCCCTACTCAAGACCTTATTTTTATTTATTTATTTATTTATTTTTTTAGCTGAGCCATCCTGCTACCTGTTGGCAGCTCAGCGGCTGCTCAGCTTGGGCTGGACTCGAACCGCTGTTGCTCAGAGCTCAAACTCTTGAGCGAGCTCTTAACCAACTGAGCCACTCGACCGGCCCAAGACCTTATATTTTTTAACCTGCATTTTAACAAGATCTCTAGTCAGCTGATAGGAACACTGAAATTCACAAAGTACTGTTCTAGGTATCATCAGCTAGTTGACACATTAGTGTGCTGACTGACCGATATCTGTGTACTTTTCTAGAACTGATCTTGAACGTGTGGCCTGTAGTGATCTTATTTAAATGTTTGTAAATTATTTTGTAACTATCCATCTTGGTTCACCAAAAGTTATATCCTGAGTGGATATCACTACTACTATGTGGAAGAAATGACAAAATTAATCTCAGGCAGGAGCCAGGCCCAGCCTTTTAAGTGAGAATTTGGTATATGTTAGATCTAAAATTATGAGAAGTGTAATATTTGTAAGTTCAGTTTCTTTGTTCCTTCCTCCAGCATCATTTTGCATCTGTGGATGAAGAACTATCTCTTTTTTGCTTCTTGGGCTATGGCTTTTCAAGAAAATTATATGCACTAATGTGAACCTTTGAGGTGTAGGAAAAAAATATTCAAATTTCTATTTAATTTTTATCTTAAATGGACAAAATTATACCTTTCTGAAATTTGATATTTTGCTTAATAATATATGTATACAGTTTATGAATAAATAGATATTGAGAACACATATTCAAACCTTGCTTGTACATGATGAAAAAAGTTTATAGATTCCTTCTCTGTGGTGCAATATGACAATCCATAAATCTCATGACACTTTTATGAATGGACTGGGACATAATCTTGTAGTAAATTCAGTACTGTGCCCTGCAGTATGTGGGTGCACATGGATAAGGGCCAATAGTTATTACTATTTCTGTATGTTTGATAGTAATGTAATTGTTGTGTTCTCTACTCATATATGTATTAATGGGGCTTAGAGATATTGGGTTGTCGGAAAAGTCATGATGTATGTTTGTGACAGATGGCACTAGTTCATTTTTGGAAGTACTAAAGTCATTCGCATCTATGTTATTGCTATGTCATTTGACAGCTGACAGTTCTAGCTTCACTCTATTAAAAAAATTGAGAAATTTGGTTGAGTTTTGGAGATATTACAACAAGTTAAAGATGGAAGACCAAACTGTGCATTTTTGCCATATTTTACTGTTTTACTTCTGTAAAGGGAAGAACACGCATCAAGCTTGTGAAAAGTTGCATAAAGTTTACCGTGACAATGCTCTACAAGAACATCCGTGCCAACAATGGTTCACGAATTCGTGCTGGTTATTTTTATCTCAATGACGCTCCTCAGTCAGGGAGGCCCTCTGAGGTTATGACAACAAAAATAAAGGCATTGATCGAGTCAAACCCACGTTACATTACTTGAGAGATTGCAGAAACATTGAATATACATCATTCAAGCGTTCACGACCACCTGAAGAAGCTGGGATATGTAAGCAAGCTCAATATTTGGGTTCCGCATGAACTCAAAGAAGTTCATTTGATGGCGCATATAAACATCTGCAATATGCTCACTAAACGTAAGGAAAACGATCCTTTTTTGAAGTGACCGATAACTGGTGATGAGAAGTGGATTGTTGACAACAATGTGGTGTGCAAACGGTCTTGGTCCCAACATGATGATTCACCTCAAACGACATCGAAAGCAAACATTCATCAGAGGAAGGTTATGCTCTCAGTGTGGTGGGATTTTAAAGGTGTGTTTTTCGAGCTCCTACCAAGGAACCAAACAATCAATTCAAATGTGCACTGTTGACAATTAGACAGTTTGAACGAATCCATCATCCAGAAATGTCCAGAGCTTGTTAATTGTAAAGGAGTTGTGTTCCATCGCAACAACGTGAGAACACACACGTTTGATCACCCGTCAAAAATTATTGGAGCTTGGATGGGATGTGTTGCCACACCCACCATACTTGCCTTGCGCCGTCAGACTTCCACTTGTTTTGCTCTCTTCAAAAGTCCTTGTATGGTATAATGTTCAATTCAGATGAGGCTGTA
Organism: Hipposideros armiger; assembly: GCF_001890085.2. Taxonomy (NCBI): domain Eukaryota; kingdom Metazoa; phylum Chordata; class Mammalia; order Chiroptera; family Hipposideridae; genus Hipposideros; species Hipposideros armiger. Next base: position 8,319,164 of record NW_017731362.1, read on the forward strand.
AATCAGCACCTTGTTCAGTTTTTCTCAAATAAAGATAGGTCTTTTTATGAACGAGGAATTATGAAGCTCACTGAAAGATGGCAAAAGGTTATCGAACAAAACGGGCAGTATATCATTGATTGATCTTTGTTCTTTATATAAATAAATGACCTTTGATAAACAATAGACAAAATACGACATGACTTTTCCAACGACCCAATAGATATACTCTACACTACTACGTGCAATCTATGAAAATATATTATTTGTGTACAATCACTTGATGACACCCTAAAATTTTGGAGTTTTTTTGTGTATTTGTACTTTAGGAAATAGTTTAAAAAAAACTACAATGATTTTATTTTGATAATCATAAAGGAAAAGTGTTATTTTTATTGTACTTAAGAAAGAAGAGGACTGTGAGCATACAAAAAGCATACAGAATTAATCTATTATTATTCCCTTAGCATTCAGATGAAGTGTGAACAATGTGGCCTACCAGTGCATTTCTATTGGTATTTTTCTAGAGTAATAGTATCGTTAAATGATGATAAACAATATTTTAGTGTTTTGTAGGTCTTGGTGCCTTCTTTTGACAACATGCCTAAGAATGGCAGTGAGAGGGAGTGGCAGAGAAAAGCACCCAAATGTACGTGATACAGTAGTATGTCACTTAGCACTTCAAGGTGTTAAGTTTTAAGTGACAAAAGTAAACTCTAAGGAGTGATCTTAGCTAGGAGCCATTCTGTTTTGCGTGTATTATAGCTTCTGCTGCATGTGGCTGTGACAGATGCGACTATGGCTTTGGTTACAGAGGACACCCTGTGGTCATAACCAAGTTGTAAATGTCACTGAGATTCTTCTTGAATGTCTCTCATATGTATCAGTGATTCTAAAGTAGAGAAAAATGAAACAAAGATTCATTTGGGAGTTAGCACTCCCAGAAGATTAGTTTTTGAAACAAAAGAGCAGAAAGAATTGTGACATGCATCCATAGCAGTTGTAGTGATTTGACAGTTCTTTAGCTCTCGGTTCCTAGCCTTTTGGTTGAGCTGACAGCATGCCTGCAAAGATAGTGAGGCCTGTTTCCGCCCCATTAATGTCTTCTTGAATGTTACCCTGCAGCCTGGGTAGTGATAAATGTTCAGTGATTGATGGTTTTATAGACCCAGGGGATTCTGGGTGGTTTCTGGTTTCTGTGAGCCAGGGCAGTTTTCTATCTTGTTTGGGCCTCTTGTTAGTTTTTTTGATCTTTACTAAAATTATTTTAAGTTGGTAGAAGGGTAGGTATCATCTGCAGTTTTAATTAACTAGGTTTCAAAGTCTTTAGAAACAATATGATTTTAGAGGTGATACTATACTATATTTAGTATGTAAGCATCTGAGAACCAGAACAGTTTTAATCCACAAAGCTTTTGTAACACTTTATTTGTAATTTTGGTGTCTTCTTTTCCTTCTTTGCTTTAATAAAACATGTTTTAAGTTATAAGGAGAAATTTAATAACAGTTATTGTGAAATAATAGCAGCTTTATTTTCATGGTGTTTGCAGTTTCATTTTTCAGACTTAAGAACTTAAATCAGCTATTTTTAATAAGTGTTCTCCTTTTTACATGACTCTTGTTCTGTAAGAGTATAACTTGTTATACTAGTATTAAAAGGGGTATAAACAGCAGATCATTTTTGCTAAATATTTGTTTGCCATTTAGGAAAGTATTCATTTATAATATATTGATTATAGATTATTTTTAGTATTTTCAGTAAAGCTCATAATTGCCTAACCCTTTACTGGTAGGGTATGGAGGCAGAGAAAGGAGGATAGAGATAAACAATTTCGTAATGTATTACAACTCAGCAATATATTTTCATAGTTCATCCTTTTATTTATTTATCTTTTAGTTCATCCTTTAAAAAAAAGATTTATAGAACTTTCTTCTTGAATGTAAAGATGTCGCTGGGTTAATTTTCTTTAACATCAATATAGAAACATTTTTTTACTTTAAAAATTTAAAAGTAATAAAAGAAGCACCTCTGTTTAATTTTTCAAGTAAGGAACAAGAAACTTGGTTAAGAATGACCATTTGTAAGTCTGTACATTAATTAGATGAGTGTTATTATGCTCAATTAGAAGGACTGCCAAATAATCTCCTTAATACTCCGTTTTTTTTCCCCCTAGGGTTTTACAGACAGCCCTCATTACAGTGATCACTTGAATGACAGTCGATTAGGGGCCCATGAAGGCTTGTCCCCAACACCTTTCATGAACTCAAATCTGATGGGTAAGTTGATAATTTTCTGCAAGTAGTCTTCACAAAACCTCTTTGGTCGGAGACATATTTTATCCCCAGGTCCAGAAAAGACACATAAGTATCTAGATTCACAGCAGTTCTCAACCTTCCTAACACCGTGACCCCTTAATACAGTTCCTCATGTTGTGGTGACCCCCAACAAATAAAATTATTTTCGTTGCTACTCTATAACTGTAATTTTGCTACTGTTATGAATCGTAATGTAAATATCTTTTTGTTTTCCGATGATCTTAGGCAACCCCTGTGAAAGGGTCGTTCGACCCCCAAAGGGGTCGCGACCCACAGGTTGAGAACCGCTGCTCTAGAAAAAGTTCCTGAGTTATAGGGGCATCCGGGCTTTCCTGTTCAGCTTAGTTTGAGCAGCAAGCATTCAGAAATGTGTCTTTCTCTTAAAGCATTATTGCCATTGGTATTAAAAAAGAAGGCAGCAATGTTTACCTGTGAGATTCCTCAGTGTATTTGTGACATCAAGCATTAAACATTTTTTGCTTTCTAGGTAGAGAAGTGTTTCCAAGACATTTGTAATTTACTGTTTGTCTTAACAGTTGTATGTATGTGGTAATTAAAAATATGACAAAACACTGATTTTTAGGCAGATTTTACTCATGTTGACCGTATTTTATTTTGGCACTATTTTATTAAAACGTAACAGTACATTTAGATGTTGCAGCATTTGTTTTAAGCACTTGGGTTCATATTGGAGATTTTTAAAGTTTTGTTCTGCAATAGTCAAGTTGTACTTTGAAGGATATTATCTACCACCTAAACCTGATTATTATATTTTGGCAAAATCTTTATGGTTAGCCATTCTCTATATCTCCCCTTTACTTCCTGTAAAACACCCTCCCCTCCTCTTCTCCCTCCCCTTTATCTTTCTCCTATGAAGGTTTATAGGTGTTGAATTTGAAATAATAAGCCCAAGCTTTTTTTGCTTTTTTTAAAAATCAGTTTGGACGACACTTTTTTTTTTTTAAGATTTTTATTGGGGAATTGGGGGGATGGGAACAGCACTGGGGAATTGGTGGAAGGGGAACAGACAAGTTGCTGTCCTTTTGTTCTCAGTCTAGTTGTGGGTGGACGTTGCTTCACTGGCCCAAGTTGGCACCATCATTGCGCTCTTCCTGGGCGAGGCAGATCAGTCGCCGGCTTCTGGACGGCCGCTCACAGCGGCTGCTGGCCGCTCACGCTGGCTGCTGGCTACATACGGTAGCCCATGGCAACCCACTGCAGCAGGGACTGCAGCCTATGCCATCGCCGGCGACTCACGGCAGCCCAGCTCCAGGTCGAGCTGTTGTTCAGCATCTTAGCTGTGGAGGGCAGTGTCACTGGCCCTCATATGTGGGATCCGAACCGGGGCCCTCTCGCATCCCAAGCGAGTTCTTAACCATCGCACCACTCGGCCGCCCAGCACTCTCTTTTTTCTTTTTCTTTTTTTTTTAATGATAATTTTATCTTATTGCAGAACCTGATTCTAAAGAATTTCTATTTTATGACATTATTTTTCTTTCTTGCTTATTCTGGGGCTGAGCACATTACAGAAGCTTTATTTAATCTGTTTTACTGGTTGTCAGTGGCATCATGTAAATATGGAAGGTTTGTGTAATTGACATTGATTTCATTACTTATTCTGTTTCTTAAGGATGTGACCTATATTGTGATCCTAGAATTGTCCTTTTAAGACACAGCCTTGCTAATCTAAGTGGATTAACCAAATCCAAAATCCTGGTGGTCTGCAGTTTCTTTATAAATGGTTTTGCTTTTCACAATCTTTGTTTATTTCCCTTATCCTGTGTAGCGTTTAGGAGACAGAGTCTGATATTTTAGTGTGGATTTTGCCTGAGGTAGTTACCAGTCTAAAGCCAAAGTCATTGAGTGTCACAAAAGAGTAAAATATCTAGTCAACAATAAAACTTGTGTTTAAAATGACAATGTGTTTCAATGTAAATGCAAATGAAAATCTGTGGTATTAAATTATCCTTCCAGGTTAAAATCAGATTTATTTTAATAAATTAAGAACAAAACAGTTATCCTTGCATTTGTCCAGGAAAAACTTTGTAATTTTTAGAAAAATTTTCTATTCAACTTACCATCAAAGTAAAAGAGATGTGGCACTTCGAATAATTTCCTTTTGTCTCATAGCTTTCCCCAAGTAGCATTTAATTTATAGTAAATGTGGCAGAGCAAGCTATATTCAGTGTTTTTGTAACTTCAGTTTGAACTAAGCTTTCTTAATTGAGACTGTAAGTCTGAATTGTGAAAAGTCAGAATTTTTTTTTTTATGTTTATGTTTTTACCTTTAGTCTTAGTTCACAGAGATGACTCTTAAGCCCAGTAAAATGGTATCATTAACACAACTCTGAGCCAAGGTTACTGTTAAAAGTGTGGGGGTAAGTGTGGGAATTAAATGAATTCTAAGAGGTACATTGTCGGTCACTTGCTCTAAGCAGCTGTTGACTAAAAATATTTCTATGAGGTATTCACTGAGGTAACATTTTCTTAGTTGGAGCAATTATGAGCCTGTGCTTGTTGGTTTGTTGAGTTTACAGATAATTATTAGAATACTTTTAATAGTCATTCATATCCTGTGTGTAAAGTAGCATCTAAAATAAGTCTTGAAATAAAAGAAAAACTTGGATTCTTAAACAGATTGATGCCTTCGCAGTACAAATGGAAAAAAATCTGCATTCATCTGAACTACATTGTACAGTCAATTAAGTACAGCTATATATTTTCATTGTAAGTTTTAAACCAAATCTTAAAAATGTTAATTTACCTATAAGAAAGGAGAAAATAATCCTGAAAATATTAGGCCTATATGTTCAAAAGCATTTCATTGGTCTTTGGCAGTATCTGATTTACTACACTCCTTTCCCTTTATTTTCAGTAAAAGTGATCAAATGAGGTATCTAATAATTTAGTCTAAGCAATCTGCATAATAGTAGTCTGTTTTTGGAAATAAATATCTCTTAAATTGTAGAGCAGTTCCATACAGCCACAGGCTATTCCCACTTGGTGTGAGCTGAAGTAATTGAACTGTTAGATAGTCAAAATGTGGGTTTATAGCACTCAGTAGAGTTAAGTGGATGGATTCACTTTTCCAGCCATTGACAATTTAAGGGAGTTTCAGGGTAAAAACCATTGTTAAAGCAGGACTGAGATGTGCATGGTAGTTTTAGAAGCATTTGGAACTGTTGATAGGTAATCATAACAGGTAACACTTCAGAGTGGTGCTGTGAGTGATGGATGCTCAGAAACAATTAAAGCTAATAGGAAAGCAGTAACATTTCATCATTGCTGCAACATATAAAAACACCATTAAGGGGAGAGGGGGGATTGTATGTCTAGGCAATGTTGTTATTTTTTGTATTATGTTCAGCCATAAGCACATTTGCCTGAAGAAATAGTGGATTATAAAGTGCCACTATCTTTCATGATGGAGTTCTCAAACACTAATGATTTTGCACATTGTAAAAATGAGAAATTTTGTCTAACAAGGGTTGATAATGATTCAATAATGAACAATTTGCCACAGGAACATGCGTTTCTATATCCATTTAGTTATTCTGAAGTGTTTTATACAGGAAGTAAAGCTATTATGTTGGATCAGTTAGTGTTCCTTTTTAATGAATTCCAAAATTATCCAGTTGTTTTGTCAATATGGGGGAAAAAAGGGCTTTTCTTATGTTTCAAGTTGAAATAAGTACATCCTTTTGGCTCATCACTAAGTAATTAGCAGCAAACAGTTCTGTATTCTATTATAGTAAAACTGCAAAGCTTTGACAATAGCAGTAAAGTACAGTAGTATCACCAAATAGTCTTTATCTCTTTCTAGCCTCTTCAGCTTGGTTCCATTTCTCTATCTTTAGTCCTTCGTTAATTTCAGTAATATTTGCTTTTCTTTACCTGTTGTTGATTAGATGTATTTTTGGTGATGCTAGGACTAGTTTATTAGTTGGACGTAAAAGTGAGTTATTTCATAGAATTGCCTACCTTCAATTCCAAGAGATTGTAGAATGAATTACTCTTTCTACCCCTCCACATTTATCAAAGCTTTACTTATTTTAGGTTGTGTGTACATGTGTTGTCAATGGGAAACTTAAGATGAGCTATTACCTTCAATTTTCCTCTTTTTCTAAGACCTTCAGATGTGTTCCTTTCTGATACCCATTTTGCTTCTAGAGATGTTTTGTTAATATTTTATCCTTTAAAGAACAAAAGCAACATGTGGTATTATAAAAACAAATCAGGGCTGAGAGTTAGGGGATCTGGATTTTAATCCAGATCCTGAAAATAACCTTTCCTTTTCTAATAGGGTATGCTGGCTAGTCTTAAAGTTCTTCTGCAGCTCTAGAATTTTATAACTCTATCACCTAATGTATCTAATCTCTTCAACCTTGAAATAGGCTACAACTTGAATTATAATTGCTATTTTGCAAGTGATAGAACTAAGGCCAGGAAAATTAAGTGTTTTTTCCTGAGGTTACAAAGCCAATAATTGGCAAAACTGAATGTCAAACCCATGTTTCCTGATGTCCAGTCCAGTGTTCTTTCCATTAGGTACATTAGGCATGTAAGGTATTTGTTCTTGCTGTATAATGCACCCAAGGTTTTACTAGCTGAGCACTTCCCTAAACTATAATTGTGGAGACACTGGTATTGAGAAATGACAGTGAGAGAAAGGCTCCATAGTGACATAACTTTGGAAAACATTGTATATTGTGTGCTCCCTCTTAAGAGATTCAGATTGCACTTTGGGATGTTAAAGATTCTGGAAAAAAAGAAGAAGGAAGCTAATTTAACTTTGTTCAGCCCATCTCATCCCAGATTCAGATAATGCACAAAACACTTTTTATAAAAAGCATCATTAGCCTCTGGAGAAGCAGTTTTCCATGGAGCACACACACTGGGAAATGTTTGTAGGTTTTTTAAGGGAAAAATAAAAGATAACACATGAATTTGCTTTGAAGTGTAAAGTAACACAATGTTAATAATGTTGTATATATTTTTATAACTCATTTTAGGCATCTTAGCTAGTTTAACAAGTTGGATCCACTTGTTCAAGTACATTATATAAAACCGTTGTTTACAAATATTTGACTTACAAACAAACCAGCTGTCCTTCCATTGCTGTTGGAGTCCGCTCAGTGGTACCCTTTTTTCTACCTCAGAGTTTAAAGGGCCCCTTTGGTACCAGCTACTACATTTATTTTTATTTCATTGTGGATTAAATAGGTTCCTGTGGGCTTTTCTCGTATTTAAACCCAAGTGCACTTTTTCCCTATATATTCTGTATTTCAAACAATAAAATTTCAAAGAAAACTTTTGTATATTCTATCCTGCCTGCACTATAATTTATGACTAATCCACAAGTCTAGAGTTACAAAAAATGTAGAATCACCATTTTCAGGATACTAAAGCACAATAGAACTCTCCCATGAAAAGATCTCTAACTTTGATGTACATGAAGTTTTTTCACTAGATGAGATAATGAAAATGGTTATAATTGTGCTTAGGGAAAACAGTATGGCTTAGTATTTGACATTATTTCATACGGATGAATCCTTCATACTTTCTCCCAACATTTTATTAACCTCAAGTCTCAAGAAGGAATATGAGTGATATATTCATTGATCGGTAATCCTCTGATCTTTGGCTGCTTACAAACACAAAATGTTGGCACTGGGAGAAACTTGAGTGAAGGAGACCTAGTTACCATTGTAGAAACCAAAGCCAAGAAATATGAAATGAGTAGTTAATTAGGAAACATTCAACCATTTGTTTATTTGCTCCTTTTTCTACATTATAGCTCTTACATTTTTCGCTTCCTCTTGCTGCTGCTCAGAGCAGTCTGAATTGTTGAATACCGTCCTTCTTCTCTTTCATGTACTCATTCATCCCTTTATTCTGCTCTTAACTGCATGAAATACTGTATAGCAGAATATAAAAGTAAATAAGATTTCGTCTATGTTTACAGACTTGACTATTTTAATGTGGTAGGGGAAGTATCTTCAATAATTAGTATACATGGTAGAATGTTAATGAGACCAAAAAAATACCTACAGAAATTTAGAAGAGATTATGATAAGGTACAGCCAGAAGTGATCAGGAAAATTTTTATTGTGGAGTAACATTTAATCCAGTGTATTAGTGAGTACTCTTTCTCTAACAAATGACAGAAATTAAACTATGTTTAACAAAAAGTGGTATTTATTGACTCATATCCCGGACAGCTAGGAGTAGATTGATTTTAGGCATAATGGATCAAGGGGTTCAAACAATGTCATTGGGTCCCCTTCTTGCCCCATAAAAGTGTTTATTGAGAGAATGAGATAAAACTAGAGTGGAAAATTGGGCTGAGAGATTCAAGAAGTGGGAAAGGGTAGGGATGCAGTGTTCTTGTCTCTTCCTCTCTACTTCTAGATCCTTCGCTTCAGTGTTTCCAAATTGTTCTAAATCTTAGTTCTTTCTGGCTACCAAATTACAGGATACCTTAATCCTTAGTGGTTTGAAATAGTTTCTTTCAGTGCAAATATGCATTTTTATTTAATACTCTGTTCCTGGCAACACCATCCCTTTCCATACCCCTACCCTGCCTCCACAGCCTGATAAGCAGCCTCTTTCCACAGTTAAAGTGGCTTTTGATAGCCATTCTTTTAAAGCCATTCCTATGAGCCAGAGATAAGCTAATGGCTTCTTTCCTATCCAGTCTGGGAGAGACCAAACTAGTACTAATGCCTCACTTTGGAAAGAGGTTCCAGCCTTTAAGGTGTGCTTCTGTGTAGACTTAGGTCCCTTTTATTTAAGAGTAATTAGTCCTGGAGTGAATTACTTAAAAGAATTACTTAAAAGAGATGCCAAGATTGCAGAAGATAGAGGGGGAAAATGTTTGGGGCTTTATTTTGAGAATTAAAATAACTAAAATTAGAAAGTGTTAGCAAAACAAACAATAATTAATGTTACCCATTAGGTCTTAAGTGAGCAGAGAATAAATTAATTGTTGAGATTTTGGGCATATTTTTTCTTCAGAAAATTGTATAGTAATATAGAAATCTCTTTTACTTCACATTTGAATCTTGTTAATTTTCTCTTTTATTAACTGTCTCTAGCAGAGTTAGGTGCTAATCTATTGATGGCTTTTGTGTTTGGTTAAGTGGTTCTTTTAACATCACTTTGAGGACTTCATAAAATTTTTAGTCCTTTGCATGATACCAATTTTCAGTGGATTTCTTTTGTATTTGCTTTGTATTATGGGATATTTATCATAAGATTGCCCAACAACGCTATTGACTGTGGCCTCAAATAGCCACACTATCTGTGAGGGATATTTCAGTGGATTTTTTTTTTTAAGTTACCTGCTCATTAGTGGATATTTCCACATGGTCACAACATTGGCTTAACTTTGCAGCCTTGCAAACTGGTAACTGTAGGGACTCATGTAAGGAGGACCACCTATATTTTTGTTTACCCAATCCATTTGTTTATTATTATTCACATGTATGTGCTCTATGGTCAGCAGTAATCTTTACTGATCTACACAGTTTTATAGTGGGTCACTGGCATAGATCTGATAAATGGTTCTTTCTGAATCTTCCCATTGTTTGTGTCTAATTCCAGACAAGTGAATGTAAACTCTGAAGATACTCTTGAATTTTTCCTGAATGGGGTGGATGACAAGGGCTGTCTCTGCTTGGTTACTAGAGATCCATAGCATGATTTTTTTGTTTAAAGAAACTTTTGTAAACTTTACCATTTTCCTAGATGTGTATCATCTCAGAACCACACCATAGCACACACTTGAGAATTTGGGGCACTATTTTAATTAGGAAAAGTCCTAGAGAAGCATTATCAGATCATGCCTTCTATGTGGTAACATTTCAGATTCACTGCTAATGGCTACAATGATACTTGTGTTATTTACTATAGGTTTTCTGAGTTTTTTGTTAAATATAAATGCTTAAATACTAAAATTCTCATAGAATGTTTGAGCTGGAATGGCTTTTAGAGGCTATCTGGCTCAATGGCTCTAAATTTGGGAGTGTTCAGAAATATATACGAGGTCAGACAATTAAGTTCGTGAACTCATCCTAGAAAAAGTGCTACATACCTCATCGCTGAATATCACTACGCTCACCTCTGAAGTACTCCCCTTGGGAAGCTATGCACCAAAGCCAGTGCCTAGTTCACCCTTCAAAGCAATTTTGGAACTCTTTTTCTGGAATGGCCATCAGAGCTGTCGTCATATTACCCTTGATGTCCTGCATGTTATCAAAATGTCTTCCTTTCAATATTTTCTTTATCTTCGGGTAAAGAAAGAAGTCACTGGGGGCCCGATCAGGTGAGTAGGGAGGGTGTTCCAAAATAGTTATTTGTTTACTGGCTAAAACTCCCTTACAGACAGTGCCGTGTGAGCTGGTGTATGGTCCTGATGCAAGAACCATGAATTGTTGGCGAAGCGTTCAGGTCGTCTAACATTTTCTTTTTTTTTTTTTATTGTTAGTTTCAGGTGTACAGAACAATGCAATAGTTACCCTTTTCACCCTCACAAAGTAACAACCCCCCTCCCCCCAT
>NW_017731362.1:8330682-8372724 GCF_001890085.2 Hipposideros armiger
TAAGGTAGTTCCATTTTCAGATTTTTGAGGTGCCTCCATACTGATTTCCATAATGGCTGCACCAGCCTGCAGTCCCACCAGCAGTGCACCAGGGTCGTCTAACATTTTCATGCAGCCTTTTCAGCATTTTGAAATAGTAAAGGTGATTAACTGTTTGTACAGTTGGTACAAATTCATAATGAATAATCCCTCTGACACCAAAAAAAGTTAGCAACATTGTACCAACAAGTTCCTGAACTTAATTGTCAGAACTGGCAGATGGTTGTCATAAAGTCTGAAAGTAGGGGAAGATGCAGTTAGTACTCCCTATACCCTGGAAACTCTGGGTCCCCTTACAAAGTGAAGAATTAGTACCAGCCTAGTTAGTGGTCTAAATGTTTATGCAAGTTTTAATTAGCCACCAAATAAAAGTGAAATTGTAAAAATTTGAAAAGCATATCCTGAATTGCTTTGGTTTAAATTTGTGGAAATATTACTGTTTGAAGGTATTCATGGCATTTATCCTTCAGTTGTATAGGTTTTGTACTATGTGCTGTTATTTAATAAGCCTCAAATTTTTAGTGACACAACCTCAAAAGACTTGCTTATATTGACTGTCAATCCAACATTTTTGTAATCACCTTTACATCTCAGCTTTTTTTTCTTACAAAATTTAGCCTTTGCTTTTCATAGCTCATGGGTTTTGTTTTTTTTTGGTGACTTCCAGGTTGGGTTTTTTTGTTGTTGCTATTTGGGATTTTAGGTTTTTACAAACACTAGAACTTGCCATTCTACCTGTATTTTAGGGCATTCTGTTACAAAATTCTTTCTTCTTGAAAAATATTTTTTTTGGCTATTGCCATATGTGTGGTATGGTAGAAAGTATGTAAGTCATTTTTATATTATATACTTGTTTTTCACTTTGAAAATACCTCTGGAGGATTGTTAGAATCCTTAGATTGTATGACTTTTCTAGGGAGTCACAAATGGGAATAGAGTATAATGATGCTGCAAAGCAAATTAAATAAATTAGTATATTTATATAGTTGTAAATTTTATTAATTTCTATTACATGCTTTTCTATACTGGTTTCTGAGATTGGGGCTCAGAAAACTTTTCTACAAAAAGCCATATAGTAAATAGTTTAGGGTTTGTAGCTCAGGAGACAAAAATCAATAGCATTATATAGATACTTATATAATCATTTTAAAATGTAAAAAACTGTTCTTAGTTCATGGGCTATAAAAATAAGTTTGTAGCCTGAATTTACTCTACAGGCTGTAGTTTGTCAATCTTGTTCTAGATGATTTAACAAAAATACTTCAAACAGTAGCAACCATATCAATCTGTTGAAGAGGTAATAAATCATGTATGTGAGATTCTGTGGAATGTAACCAGGGTTGTTTTGTGGTGGTGAATTATTTCTAAAATTTCCAGAGCTTCATTGCCTCTATATAGAATGGTAAGTTTCTTATTAGGTGAGTTATTTTCCTGTTGTTTTTGTCTTCAAATATGATATTGAAAGTTGGCTTTTTAGGCAAATGTCAGATTTCCTTCATTTGAAATCCTGTTATTTCCTTAGTTTTCTATAATTTGAAATTAAAGAAAAACTACTTCTCAAAATAACAATATAGAATTGTAGCTGCAGTAAATTGAATTACCACATTAGGAAAGGAAACGGTGACAATTAGGCAACTTGATAAGAGATGTGGCAGTAGGGCAGTTCTTTAGAGAGAAATCTTCAGACAATAGCTGCTGCGGAGAGGAGTCTAGAGAGAGAGTCTGTGATGAGAGGACAGTGTGAGAAGGGCACAATCATCAGAAAAGTATACTGTTGCTTTAGTGAGAGTCTGCACTCTCAGCTTGGGAGTCTCCCCAAAGGGTGTGTGCAAGAAAAATATTACAACGTTTTCTAGGCTTGTATCTGAACTATTTTTGTCAGATAAATGTAAATTATGGATTCTTTTTGCAGTTCATAGAATATATTTTTAAAAATTTTCATGTGCAGTGCTCAATAGTTTGTGTTTCAGAATTTTTATGATTTGATATGCTATTCATCTTTAATTTAAGGCTCTCTCCTATCTGAAAGATTTAAGAGGAAATGTAGTGCTCTATTTGTTATACGAGTATGATAATTTTATAAATTTTTTCTCAGATTTACATAAAGTGAAATATGCTCTCACCAAAGAATTCTCATCTGCTTTTAATTTTTCTTTCATACAGGCTAATGGGTTTCAAGAAAATTGTACAGAGCATTTTTACTCAGGGTGTGTGCGCGTATATGTGTGCATACCTATTATGTTTAGATAAGATAGGAGCACATTAAGTATAGGCTTTTGTTTTATTTCATTTTGCAGTAAGATTTCAATTAGGCATCTTTAAAAAAATTGTAAATAGTATCTTTAGGTGTTTACAAAGTTACTAGAAAACATATTTTTAGGTACTGGCATAGTAGAGCAGGTATCAGCTTGTAATTTACTGTTTCCCTATATATATATATATATATAGTATATATAAATTACAAAAAACAACATAAATTATATGTTGTTATGTGTCTCCTCTACTTTTGTTTACATCTTTCTTTTAATCTGTCCCTGATTCCTTTGATCAACTTTGCACTGAACAGTTTTATTTTAGGACATTGCAGTTCATCTGAACTTTCCAACAATTTCCTTTATACAATGTGCTTTTAACTTTCCAATTTACCATGATACACTTAGAAGGAAAAGAGTGCTCCAAACACACTTATGAAGATGAATTTTTATATATATATTTATATATAAAAAATATATATATTTATATATATATATAAAATTTTTATACATTTAAAAATATTTATACATTGTCTGCTTAACTCTACTAGTAAGGAATTTAACCCAGGAAATAATTTAAATTTTACATTGGAGATGAAAAATGGTATGGCCATTCTAGAAAACATTTTGGGACTTCATTATAAAACTAAAAATGCAATTACCATAGAACTCAGCAGTTGTACTCTTGAACATTTATCCCAGAGAAATGAAGACTTAGGTTCCCACAAAAACGTGAACATGATTATTCATAGCACCTTAATTCATAATACCCCAAAATTGGAAATAATCCAAATGCCTTTTACTGGGTAAATGGTTAAACAAACTGTGGTACACTCATACCATGGAATACTATTCAGCAATAAAAAGAATGAACTGTTAATCAGTGTAACAATTTAGATTGATCTTGAATGAATGAAGCTGAGTGAAAAAAAAAAACCACTCTCGGGCCGGCCGAGTGGCGCGATGGTTAAGAACTCGCTTGGGATGCCAGAGGGCCCCGGTTCGGATCCCACATATGAGGGCCAGTGACACTGCCCTCTACAGCTAAGATGCTGAACAACAGCTCAACCTGGAGCTGGGCTGCCATGAGTCGCCGGCGACGGCGTGGGCTGCACTCCCTGTGGCAGTGGGTTGCCATGGGCTACCGTATGTAGCCAGCAGCCAGCGTGAGCGGCCAGCAGCCAGCGTGAGCGGCCAGCAGCCGCAGTGAGCGGCCGTCCAGAAGCCGGCGACTGATCTGCCTCACCCGGGAAGAGCGCAATGATGGTGCCAACTTGGGCCAGTGAAGCAACGTCCTCCACAACTAGACTGAAGAACAAAACGACAGCAACTTGTCTGTTCCCCTTCCCCCCAATTCCCCAGCACTGTTCCCATCCCCCCAATTCCCCAATAAAAATCTTTAAAAAAAAAAAAAGCCCTCTCAAAAAATTGCATACTGTATGATTCCATCTGTATACTGTTCTTGAAACAGCAAAATTATAGACTCAAATAAATGGTTGGTTACCAGGGGTTAAGGAGACAGATGGATGTGGTTATAAAAGGGCAACATTAGGGATGCTTGTGTGATGGAACTATTCTCTCTTCTAAATGTGGTGGTGGATACATGAACCTATGTAGATGAAAAAAACTGGTGACATCTGACTAAGATTAGTGGGTTGTATCAATGTCAGTATCTTGGTGGTGATATTGTAAAATGGGGGAGATTTTGTAAAGGATACACAAGATCTTTCCATTATGTCTTACAACCACATATAAATCTACAGTTATTGAAAAGAAGAGTTTAATTGAAAGTATGCATACAAATAGATGACCGAGTATATCAATAAATTAATTGAAGGAAATAAAAGTTGTAGGAGAATAGGTTAGATAATATAAGAGGGAAGAGACGGGCCAGGGATGTACAGAAATTATTTTTTCCAAAAACATTTCTAATGGAAATCTAGATAAAAATATTAGGAACACTTTTGACCTTTTAAATCATTGGAAATTCATGTATCGTTAAGGCAAGAATGTCTCTTGAACTTTAATTTTTAGGAAACTGTACAACCATAATAGATGTATTAGCAAGTGAGAAGAATCTTTTTGGTCAACACCTGTCCTTTGGTTTGTGTGCACTGCACTGTTTTACCTTTGGGCAATAGGTATTGGAAACAACGAAGGCCAGAAAGAAGCCTGATATGTGTTGCTGAGGACATCAGCAACTTGAGAACATCGAGAAAGCAAGAAAATCTGTGTTTCAGAATTGAGTATTTCTTGGAAAAATATTAGCAAGAGAGCAGCATATAAACATTTGGTGCCTGGAGTGAGGGAAAGAGCCAGCATGTCAGAGAAAAATATTGGAAGGCCCCAAAGTTAATTCTTTAATGATAAACCCACCTAGGGCCGATCCTTGTCACCTTTCTTCTCCCCCAGAGGCAAAGTAGAAAGATGGCAGCAACAAATTTTGTCTGGTCTTGTCCTGGTTTTTACTTGAGTGAGAAATCAAGTTTGAGGATTAGGTTGACTGCCATCTATAATGTCAATTATCAATAGATGTGAAAAAAACCCTCCTCTCCTCTACAATGCTATTCCTACTTAGGAAACTCTTCTGTGGTTTTCAGTTTTTCACTAGTAAGCTGGCTCCATGGGAAGTGTTTGAGAATCTAGGTGAGGCTGTTCTGGTGGTCACTGGGGCTAGGTATTTTAGGCAAACAAGCCTTTAGCGGGAGCTCTGGCTTGGAGTCTCTTGAGGGAGAACAGGGTAAGGTTCTTGGAAATGGAGTTGAGAAAAACATCAGGCTAGTTCATAACTTGCCCTTGGATTTTTAAAGATTCTACCTAATTGGCCAAATTTTTCGTAAACTTTTAAAAACGTTTTGCTTTTAAATAAGTGTACAAAGAGCAAATAATAAGTAAAAATATACTTGCCTCTGTGCTGTCAACATTTTTGTGTCATTTGTGAAAAGCAAAGGTTATAATTGTGGATCTTTTAAAGTCATAATAAACTATGGTGCATTATAAATTTAAAGTTTTCAGAAAGTTTTTAAATGATTAGTATAGAAACGTGGATGAGTCCTTGGGGGGCAGATTGTTTGTATATGTGAAAGCTGAAGTAAAAACAAACCACCCTTACTTTAAGATAAAGTAGCTAAATCTCAAATATTCCTTTTTGCTTCAGTGTGTCAGTTAATCTCTCTGTAGGGTGTATTTATCTACTGCAAGCCCGTTGATGCATGCAAAGCTGAGCAGAGGACAATTTTCCCCAGTAGGGCTTCTTTCTCTGGGCATTTGTAGCTGTTTTTCAGTATGTGGGATCAGTTAGGGAAAGCTTAGCAGGGCTAATAATATCAGCACTTGTAAAGATCCTAAGATCCTCTCTTAGGTAAGGGAATGGGACATCTATCTGATCTTGTTAAAAAATGTGTTTCTTGTTTCCTATGAGGCATATTTGGAAACATGCACAGTAATGATAACTATTAATATTGTAAATAGGACAGTCTTTTAAGTTATATGGAATTTTAAGAATAATTCTGGAATTCTTTGTAGTTAGCTTGTGATTTATTTTCTATAAGAGTATTGGAAGTTCTATTTCTCTTAACATCAAATATTTTAACTTATTCTTACATTTAGTTAGCTAGAACCTATGGCCTAGGTTAACTATTAACTAATTAAAGAGTTCAAATTATTTATCTTAACCTATTGTCATATATAATGTTTTAGGTTTTTTGAGATGAATACTGAATACTGTTGTATATCACAAAAGAATAGAAATTGTCAAAGGCAGTTTAATTTGGCTTTCTACCTTCATAACAAATGTTAAAGTTATGAGATTTATTTATGTTATTAAATATTCATATTTAAATCATTTAAACATTACCATAAATCAGAATTGTATTTAAATTGACCATAAGAAATTTCCTACTCAGTGCAAATGCACATGTAAGGTATCTGGAAAGCATTAATTTTTGAAGGAGCAAAATTGAAGAGGTTAGAATGTCCATCAAACTGTATATAATGGATGAAGTAATATTTTAATTTAAGATCTAATTGGTCCTGATATTTCTAGAGATAAAATATGTAGATCATTTAGTGTTGTAGGAAACCAGACTTTGGAAATTAGGAAAAAGTAAAAAACGATTCCTAAATTACACAGCAAGTTATAAAGATACAGATTTCTCAGCATGCATACCCATGCTAGCATAACAATGTATAATATATCTGATTAGTGTCATAATAGATTGCCTTGAAAGATAATGGTTCTAAGGGTCAATAAAGCACACAGTAGGAAAGATTTAATTAAAATGATCAATGTGGGTTCAAACAAAAGAGGCTTTGTGTTCATCTGATTATTAAGATTTTATTTTAAAGAACTCTGTTCTAAAGCATTTTAAGTGTACATTTTAAGTGTAAGGGAAAGGACCATGCTTTTGCTTTTGAAAGCACTGGCAGAATAGAAGAGTGTCACAAAAAATGTGAAGCTGTAAGACTGAACCTTCTTGGCTTGTGTTAATAGTCTCTGATCTAATGTGTATGACATTTTCATTTTTAATACAGAATCTAGACAAATGTTTAGAGAAACTGGAGTCATCTTTCCATAGTGCCTATTACTTGTTTCCTCTTTGACTAAGCTCTTAGGAATTTGGTTGAAAGTTTGTTTTTAATTGGGGAAAGTGAGGTATTGGTGTACAGCAAAGAAAAGAGTGCAGGAGTAGTAATGTAGGCTGCTGCTTTCTGTTCATTCAGTTCCTCAAAACCCTTTAATTTTAAGACGCTCTCCCTGTCTTTATAGGCTATTTGGGACGGTCCTGGGTAGAATGGATACATTGGCTGTTGAAAGCTAGAAATGGACTCGGTTCATCTTGTACAAATGAGGACACTGAGATGTTAACATTTAGGTACTTGGAAGCCTCACCTTTAGAATATTCCCAACTCAGAAGATTACTGAGTTGTTGGGGGGGCAAGGAAAAAAGGGATGATGTGGTGATAGGAGGCTCAAATTATAGTTAGGAGGCTAAAATTCTGAGCAGACATGTAGAGCTTCAGTGAGTGAAGAATCCATGTATATCCTGTTCCAGATGTGGTGTGCCTGGCATTAGCTCCACGGATGGGGTCTTGAGATGAAGGCATGTTTGAATGTCCTCCCTTTTCTGGCTCGCTCTGATTCCATTCTAGGTTGCTTTTGTTTTTGTTTTAGGGGGGTTGTTTGTTTGTTTTGTTTTGTTTTGTTTTAAGGTGGAGTTCACCTGGGGCAAAACCAGTTATGGCTGAATTGACTGACTTCTGGTTTGTTTTCTTGGTGGAAAGTCTTCGTTATTTCACCCTGGACCAGAGGCATGAGCAGCTGACTCCCAGTGAATTTCAAGCCAAACTCTATGAAAACACAGTGCCTACAACTTTTCGTAGGGACTTGTAGGCATAAAAAGGGAAAATTTAGATTGGAGGTAGTGGCAATTGCTTATCCTTTCTAAGGCCTAAGAGAAAAAGGTCATTTTTACTCAGGCCCTTGGTGTATGCTTATTGAGAGAAAATGACACAGAAAGAACTGATCGGCATACCTTGGTAAGATTTCACGCTTGGCCTCTGTGGCATAGAGGAATTGGTAGGCTTGGCTTATGTATCTTGAAAAGAATAAACACATTGTGAGGAGGCAAAGGGCCAAAGGAGAATTTAGCCAGAAGGGTCGTATGAACAAGGGGCCAGCTCCTCTCTCCTCTCCTTTCAGATGCTATAAAAAAACTAACACCTTTAGGATGACCACAGGACTATTACTGGAATGTATAGATTTTCTATAATGTGATTTAGAAGGATGGGAAAATCCTCCTCATATCTTGGGAGGCTGGAAATGAGGAGTTGTACTAGAAATTTTTCAGCTCAGAAACATGAGCCTTCTGACAGTTGAGGACTATCTCCCTAGACTTGAGTAGGAAGCCCTGTAGCCAGGAATGTCATCCATGCCAGACTAGCCCTTATGGCCTGAGCTCACTTGAATTTTCAGGTGTTCTGACTTTCTAGTTATCTGATACCGTAGTGCAAAGGAGCCAGGCCTCAGGTAGCTTTGCAGGTATGGGCCCGGGGTTAAATATGTCCCGAAGGTGGATGACTACTGTGGCAGATGACCTGGAGGAAGGAACACTACCACTTGGAATGCCCTCAGCTATCTGCTAACTGTGAGTGATTGTGTGTGGCCAGCTGCAGCTTGATCTTAACAACTGTTAGATACAGTGGAGTTGTGAAAGACTAGCTTAGACTGCTGTATTCTAGGAGTGTAGCAGTTGAGGTACTATCCCTTCAGTGAGTCCTAGGTGGCCTTCATTTTCTGTAGAATTCATTTTTATGAAATTGATTTGCTATAGCACAAATTCTAATAGTTTTTCCGGTAAGAGTTTTGATATACTACCTATCTCCCTATTTTGAGTGTCTTCTATGTGGTAAACACCGTGATTGTTAGGAAATACCAAGATGAAAAAGACAGTATTACCTTCAAAAGAACTATGAAGTACTCAGACTTTGTACTTAATAAGTTTATAATGTATATAAATTAGAATATTGTGTAGACATCATGATCCAGATTAAGCTTTGGGAACACACAGTGCATTTAGGTGGGAAAAGGAAAATAAAATTTAAACTCATTTAATGTAAACATGATTTTTCAGTTTGAATACTTTAAGTTTTTCAATTATGAATTTTGCTTTTTTATGACAAGAAGCTATCACAGATCTCCACATCATTTTCCTTGTGCCCTAAAGGCTAGTTTCCTTAGCATGGCGCTTAAGGACCTTCATTTTCTGGGTCAAGCTACATTTGTTTCATCCTAATCTCTATCAAAGGACAGCCATATCCCAGCAACAACTTATTTTTATAACTATCATTCAGTTTTACAGTTTTTTGCCTTTGTGTAATGACACTGAGTTTCTTCTTCTTATCCATCAAGGATCAGTTTACATTTGACATCTGTGACCTCAGAGGCAATCACTGCCTCCTCTGCATTTACTTAATGTTTTGTGCGACTTGCATAACTTTTTATCACCTTTTATCATACAGAGTTGTATACACCTCTGTCTTTTTCGTTGAACTATAAATTCCTTGAGCACACATCTCTTTATTATTTATCTTTGTATCCATATCTGAAATATAGTGGTGCTCTGTAAATTAAGGTGACACTTCTTGAGTGGCTCTCCCTTACCTTTCAAGAAAGGAATACTGTAATTGAGGGTCTGCTCTGTTAAAAGATACAGAACAACTTTTGAAAACTAAATTTAGAAGTGAAATCTGACTACGGTCCTAATTTTGAAGTAGAGTCTTGGACTTTGGTAACAATTTTTTCAGTTAGGGATACAGGACTTCAGTGAGTGGGTTAAATTTTGAGAACCATATTTAAGCCTAAGAACTAAATTTATTCTTGTTAATCCTTTTTTGAAAGCATGTTTATCTCAGTAACATAGTATTACTTTTTGCTCTTTGACATATGAACATATTACATGATGTTTTATTTATTACTCCATCAGGAGCTTGGCACTAGGGGAAGTAGTTATGGTTGGCAGTTATCCCAAAATGCTTTTCAGCCAGTGAAAAAATTATAGGCTGTTTAACCTGCTGTAATGTTTACATAAACAGTTATGATTTTAAGTGGAGGTGGTGGTGGGATAGATTAATTGGAAAGAGTTCGTTTTGTAAGCATTTTTAGGATGCATAAATTTCTCTCAAAATTGGTTCTAGTTTGACCAAATCTCAGTGTTGATCCTTCCCAACTCTTCTTTCCAAATAGACATTGTTCTTGGTTTCATAATATAATTGCTTGACTTTTAGTTGTTTTATATCTTACAGCACTTTTATGCTTTGCACTAATATGTATATATTGAATAAATGAATGAATCAAAGCTATCTCTTATTAAACTGAGAACTAAAATGAGGGGTTTTTTTAATGCAAAGAGGAAAGAACATTCTGAGTTAACATGAAGCATTTTCATTTTGCTTTTTTTATATTTATGTTACATGACAATAAAATTTAAAAAATTCCCAAACAGAATTAAATGTCTGACTGAGCTTTGGTTTAAGCTGAGAATACTTTTAGTGCACAGATTTGTTCTATTTCTATGGTTTTAGAAAATAAAGACTTTGGGGGGAAACCATTTACTTCATAGGGTGTATAATGATTTCCACCCTTTCTTTAATTGGAAAAATTCAAAACATTCAAAGGTCTATTAAAAATTATAGTTCAGTTCCTATTGATACTCACCATCTTTAATGTATTTCATTCAGGTATTTATGGAATGAGCTACTTAAATAAATGAAACACAAGTGTATTTTATTCTAAATGGTAGCATTGGATTAAGGTAAATTAAAAATTCTACTGTTTCTAAGGTTTCAGCATCAAAACGTGGTTTTGTAGACCCTGTGAAATTGGCAGTGGCATTGGTAGCTTATTATAAGCCACTGTCTGTCCTTACCTACACACTGCCATGGAATCTATTTTGAAAATACTTGGAACCTGGTGGTGATGTGGATCATATTGGAAGCTGTGACTAGTTAGAAATGACTTGAAGAAGCAGGTCTGTAGGCAAATTCTTAGGAAAGGCCGGTCTGTTTTTGTCTGAATTTTAATTTTGTTTCAGTGTCTTATTTTCTGCCAGTGATTGGTTTGGGTTAATAACTATAATCTGTCAGGATGTTAATGTAGTATTAAAACTTAGTCAAGTTAGATTGCTTTAATTCCAAGCAAAGAAATCTTGTTGAGGGAGAAGAGAATCCAGTCATTTCGGAGTGTGATGGACAGTGGGTGATAAATCACTGCCAGGACCCAAGTGAAGAGTGGGGCACCTGGGCACCCAGTTTGCAGGGGTGCTAGGCAGTAGGAGAGGATTGTGCAGTGAGAAGTAAGAAAGCAAGACACACTTCTCTTTCCTGTCGTCAGAAAAGAAGGAAGAAAATGCCATTTTCTTTCTCTCTCTGTCCGATTCCCAGACTGCCATTTGCACAGGACCTTACTGTGTTGGATTCAGTTCTAGTTATTTCTATGACATTGTCTCATTTACTCCTCAGGAAAAACATGAGATAGATATTGTTATACTTGTTTTACAGATGAGGAAACTGAGGCGCAGCAAGGTTAAGTATTTTCTTAATTCTGTTGGTAGGCACAGGGAAATGTTGGTCTCCTTGACTCCAAAGCTTATGATTTTAACCATCTACACTATTGTAAGGATCCTAGGTTCCACATATCAACATCTTCTGTTATATAAATAGATTCTAGGTTCCTAATAGAGCTTACTTACAAATAAGATTATGGGACTTGGTGGTTTGTAAGTTATGTTTTATTTTTTACTCTGGTAGATATTGTTGCACAATATTTTCTAAGTATGGATTTTCTTTTAATAACTTTTTAGTTAGATGATGGGAGAGCTATAAGATGTTGCCCTCTGAGAGGTTACGGTTTAATGTAGTGTATATAAAAATTGCCATTCTCATTTCATTTAGACTGCTGCGTTGTTTTATTTTTGCCTACGTAATTAAATAGCTGGAAACAGGTATTTTGTTCAGTTGTGATAGAGTAATTGAGAAGAAGCCTGAGGACAGAATGATGAAGCGGTTTATTAACAACTTTCATTTACTCACTTTCCCCAGTGTGAATTGATTTGAGTACATACTAAGTTTACAAATTTCATCATCCTTTGGCATCAAACTGCTAACCATGTAAGTTTATTCTTTTAATGACACTCTTATTTATGAGGAAAAATAAAACTAGAGTAGAAAATATGCTTTATGTTGAAATTCAACCGCCAACACCTTTAAAACTCAGTAAAATAAGAGGTAGAAGAAAAGCATATCTGTAATTAGCTATTATTAACTTTGATAGAAGACAGCCTCTCACATTACCTTAACTTTAAGATCTGCCTTGAATGAGCAAAACTTCATTACTGTAGGTAAGAGTTACTTTCCTGCAGCATGAGTGATGTCAGACTACCTGGGTTCAAATTCTGGCTCGGCTTTCTTCAGTTTCTTTATAAATAATTGAGGATTGTAATTATACTTAAGTTATAGGATTGTTTTGAGAATTATAGGACATAATGTAAAGAGCTTAACATAGTACCAGCCACATTGATAGTATTCAATAAACATTCTCTGTTACTGATAAGTTAAAATTTGTAATATTTCCCTCAATTTGGAATGAAGGTCATATTATTTCAGTTAGAATCTTGCTGCTCTCTGTATGAAAACTATTGTTAAAATGGTTGTATAATTTGAAAACTGGTTTTATGGATCACAAAAAGAATAGGAAAGCTTGCAGGTATTTAAAAAATTGTTTTTATTTTGTGAAGAGATCACATTCAACTAAGTAATATGTTCATTGAAAAACTGACAGGGAAGCATATTAAAGTTCTGCTGTTGATCCTTCTGAGTCATTTTTGTCTGTTATCTTTGCTCCATCAATTCTTTCCGAGCAGAAGGCTTATCTTGCATTCAGTACAATGATCAATTTAATTGGCTCTGCAGTATTTAGGATGAGGCTGCTAGGCCAGGATGTATTTGGCAGTATGAGGAAGGCAAGCTTCAGTGTTGATTATAACTCTGCCTCATCTCCATTGTGTTATTTTCTAAGTACAGATACAGCTTGGTCCCCTGGCAGTGACATACAGCAAATGTCAATACCAACCTTTGTAAATGTTAAATAAAAGCAAATTGAAGGGCACTGATTCATTAGGAAAGAAATTTGTCTGAGCAAATTAACTGTTATTTCTGTTAACCCATGTTAAAGAACCACTGTCTCTTGAGTCTTTGGATGCTATTGAACTAGAAACGACACAGACGAGGGGCCTCTCCTCTCTTTAATGGGTGCTTTGGATCTGGGATAACGTGCTGTTCATTCGCAGTATCTTTCTCTTTTTTTAAATCATACTTTGACATGTGGCCAGTTTGATCAGCATCAGACAGTGATTTAACCTTAATTTGTAGAGCAGGTGTCAAAAACTTTCTAAACTTTATATTTGTGGAGAAATTTTTCATTATAAAATTTCAGTTAATAGTTGCATTGTGCATGTGTGTGTTACTTCCTTAGACCCACCTGTCTGTATCAAATCACTAGTCATTCTATCTCAACAGCCTTGCCAGGCAGACAGCCAAACAGTCAGCGTATTTTCAGATTTTTTTTTGGTCTAATGTGTTTTCCATTTCTCTTCTAGTTTTTCTTCTCTTGCTTAATAGTGCAAAAGCAGTCTATGTGTCTTTAAAGTTACTAGCTTTCTAAAAATTCATTTTAAATGCTTCTTTAGCCAAAATTTGAATTTACATTTCTATGTATGTAATAAATACTAACTTGATAATATTTTGTCCTTTCCTTAAGGTACACATAAAAAGAAATTCTTCAGATTTTCAAAGCTAAGAATTTGCCTTTTTTAGACAATGTGACTATATTACTTACCTGCCACTTTCTTGGAATAACTCATTTGTTTGTTCTGTCCGTTACTGTGATGGATTAATCACGTATTTGCAGTTAATGAGGGGCTATTTATTTATGCAAACCTACATACTAGACACTGTACTATATGTTATTTTTGAGACTCTGTTGTCAAATAATTGTAAACCAGCTAACAAATAATTTAAGCTCCTTATTTGTATTATTTGGACACAAAATCAAGAAATAGATTATCTTTTCTTCCTCCCACTTTATCCAGCAGCCCTCACTCCATGTGGAAACTTTATGTTTTCGATTTTGGATATTGTAATTCATAGAGGAATGGGAAGTAAGATCACAATGTCATTGATTTAGCAGACATTTAGTGTAAAGACTCACCATGTGCTCTCTTGGCAATCCTAAGTAGGAATTCATCATTTCCTCTTCTTTCACATAGTATTTTGTATCTCTTGAAAAATAAGTCAATCAATTGCTTACATTATTACTTCATTAAATATTTTTTGACCACCAACTTTGTTTCTGTTTCAGAACCTCAGTGAAATCTAGGGCATTAAAGTATCTCATTCTTATTTCCCACCACTTCTTGCCTTAAGGATTAGGTCTTAATATTACTTATCTGCTTATAGTTACCCACTTAGTTCAAACTATTTCATGTTTTTTGCTTTTTCTTACACTATTTCCTCTAAATGAAATGCCCTCCATATCTCTTTTTAACTGATTAATTTAACCATTCATTTGAAAACTCATTGTATTTCTACCATTTGCTTAGGTACTATGTTAGATACTTAGATGTACGTTAGTAAATAAATCAATTATGGCCCTTACCTCTTGGAATTTTCAACTCATACCTTAGCTTTTCCAGGAAGCCTTGCATAAACTCCCATCTTAGACTCAATGCTCCCATCTTAGACTCAATGCTCCTTCACTCTGTGTTCATCCTGTGCATGTTATACTGAAATTTGCTACTTGTGTGCACTTCCTTTGGACTGGAAGTTTCTTGAGGATAGGATGTCTTGATTCATTTCTCCCCCTGAGCAGTTCAATAACCTGATATACAGCAGATGATCAATAATTGTTGAATTATTTTTAAACTGTAGAAAATTATATGATCCTTGCCATTGATGAATTCTCATGACTTGTAGCTCTGTGTATGTTTCGGCTTGTGTTACGATTGTT
This sequence comes from Hipposideros armiger, assembly GCF_001890085.2. NCBI lineage: Eukaryota > Metazoa > Chordata > Mammalia > Chiroptera > Hipposideridae > Hipposideros > Hipposideros armiger. Next base: position 8,345,536 of record NW_017731362.1, read on the forward strand.
TACATGCCTATCTATCTCTCCCACTAAATTTCCAGCTTCTTGAAGAATACAGTACTGTCAAATTTATATTGGTGCGTCCCACCATACCTAATGCCTTTATAGAAGTTGTGAGAATGATCCTTTTCTTAGAATGTCTTCACTAAATGCTGATTCCTGTGAGATCTACCTGAGTGAGCAGTCAGATAGTGCCTGGGGAAATCAGGTAACTTTTCTGTGAAGAGAGAAGGGAAGATCTTGGTCATTGAGAGGGCTCAGAATGCCTGTTGTCTTCTGCTTTGCAAATGAGCTAATACTGAAAGAATATCTGGAATAGGACTTTTATGGATGTCAATATTTGAAATTAGAGGTGGCAGTCTTACACCTAAAACTAATAATAAAAAGAAAGAAGGAGGGAAAGGAAGGGAAGGGAAGGGGAGGGAAGGAGCAGCCTTTAATGCGTGGCCTGGAGTGACATGCATTCCAGAGGCCCTATAAATGATGACATCTACCAGTAAGGTTACATGACTGACAGGGACTGAGGTCCCTCTGCTATTCTAAGACAAAGAGGAAGTTTGGCCTCACTAATGGGTGGAACCAGACTTTTTTTATAGAATACATTTCTGGTAACTGTGGCTAAATAAAATTTACTTCATTCTGAAATTCGAGCAATTCCATGCACTTACCAAATTCATTTGAACAATAGTGTTCTTTGAAAAGGATAATGTTCATGGATACCGCTTCATTGTTCCTGAAATGATTGGGAAGGGATTCTTTATAGTTTTGTGAGTAGTATATAACTGATTTGGTTGTCATCAGTATGTTTTCATTATGATGGATTAACACAGTGTGTCCATGGGTGAGATCAGAATAAAATAGAGGTTTTTATTCATACATTGTATATTTAGCCAACATTTATTAATTATCTATTACATGCTATTGAATCTAAAATGTTCTCACTTTTCCTGCTTCTCATCTCCCTGTCTCCTTCTGCAAAAAACCTACCAGTGCTTCATAGTCCTGCTCAAATGTCAATTCTTTTAAAAACCTTGCTTAATTTTTCCCCTTGATTTTTATCTTTCCCATGGAACCTTTAAGAAAATGTGAAATTTGCCTTGCATTATAGATTCAAGTCCCTTTCATCAGACCATAAGCAATCTGAGGAGAGGGACACATTTGGTTCCCGAAGCACTGTCACAGATCTTTGATTATATTTGTATCAAAACCAAAAACCAAGAAAAAAGAAAGAAAAAAGAATGTACTTCTCATAATAATGATTATATAACAAAATCTACAATTTGTTCAGGAAATACCTCCAGGCCAGACATTGTGAGAAGTAAATGTTTATTTTAATCATTTCATTCATTTCTTATGGCAGTATTTTTTATGAGTAAAGGAACATATTTGAGAAACCAAGAGGCAAACTTGCTTTGACAGCTATTAACTTATAAATTGGGAAGTAGAACTCAACTCTGATTCCATTTTTAACTTCTATTGTTTCTGCAGTTGACAAAGGGAAAAGGAAGCCACATTTCATTAAGAACGTTCAGGGTGTCCCAAGCACCATGCAGAGTGCTTTAGCTTAGTTCACTTAATATTCACACTTCTATCGGAATGGTTTTGTTGTTTAATCTTTGAAACTTAGTATTTTTTAAAATAACAGCTTTGTTGACATGTAATTCACATGTCATAAAATTCATCCTTTTAAAGTATACAATTCCATGGCGTCGCATGTATTCCCAGAGTTGTACTATCACCACTGTCAAATTTTAGAACATTTTTATTAACTACATGAAGAAGCCCTGTACCTGTTAAGAGTCCTTATTCCCCATTCCAGCAGCCACTAAACTACTCTCTGCCACTGTTGATTTACCTATTCTGGACATTGCATATAAATAGAATCATATACTATGTGGTCTTTTGAAATTGGCTTTTTTCACTTAGCATAGTATTTTCAAGGTTTACCCGTATTGTAGCATGTATCAGTACTTCATTTCTTTTTATGTTAAATAATATTCCATTGTATAGGTATACTACATTTTATTTATGCTTTCATCAATTAATTGAGATTTAGGGTGTTTTTATTTTTTGGATATTATGAATAATGTTGCTGTGAATATTGGTGTACATGTTTTTGGATGGGCACATTTTCAGTTCTCTTAAGTATATAACTAGGAGTGGAATTGCTGAGTAATATAGCTCTATGTTTATCCATTTGAGGGACTGCCAGACTGTTTTCTCAAGTGGCTGTGCATCATTTTGAAATCCTACCAGCAATTTATGAGGGTTTCAGTGTCCTCGCATCTTTGCCCTCATTTGTCTGTCTTTTTTATTTTAGCCATCCTAGTAGATGTGAAAACCTCATTGAGGTTTTGATTTTCATTTCCCTAATGACTAATGATAATGAGCATTATTTTATGTGCTCTTTGACTACTTGTATATATTCTTTAGAGAAATGCTACTTTAAGCAGCAGAACGTACATTCTTTTCAAGTGCACATAGAACATTTTCCAAGGTAAACCAGATGTTAGGCCACAAAACAAGCCACAATAAATTTAAGAAGATTGAAATCATGTCAAGGGTCTTCTCTGACCACAGTGGTATGAAACTAGAAATCAATTACAAGAAAAAAAACTGAAAAATACACAAGCACATGAAGACTAAATAACATGCTACTAAATAATGAATGGGTCAACAGTGAGAGCAAGGAAAAAATCAAAAGATACCTCAATACAAATGAAAATGAAAACACAACAACCCAATATCTATGGGACATAGTGAAAGCAACCCTAAGAGGTAAATTCATAGCAATGCCGACCTACCTAAATAAACAAGAAAAGGGCCAGCCGTGTGGTGCGTTGGTTAAGAGTTGGCTTGGGAGTGCTGGCTCTGAGCAGCAGGGCCGCAATTCGGATCTCACATGAGAGCCAGTGACGTTGTGCCCTCTACAGCTAAGATGGTGAGCAACAGCTCGACCTGGAGCTGGGCTGTCGTGAGCTGCCTATGATGGCATAGGTTGCAATGGGCTGCCATGAGCTAGCGTGAGTGGCTGGCAGCCAGCGTGAGTGGCTGGCAGCTGGCATGAGCTGCTGTGAGCGGCCGTCCAGTGGCCAGCGACCGTTTGCCTCACCCAGGAAGAACGCAATGATAATACCAACATGGGCCAGTTAAGCAATGTCCTCCACAACTAGACTGAAAAACAAAAGGACAGAAACTTGTCTGTTCCCCTACCCTGATTCCCCAATGCTGTTCCCCTCCCCCAGTTCCCCAATAAAATCTTTAAAAAAAATAAAATAAAATAAACAAGAAAAATCTCAATTGAACAGGCTGTCTTTACACCTAAGGGAACTGGAAAAATAACATCAAACAAAGCCAAAAATGAGAACAAGGAAGGAAATAATAAAGATCAGACAGGAACTAAAAGAAATAGAGACTAAAAAAACCACACAAAAGATCAGTGCAACCAAGAGCTTATTTTTTTTTAATGAACAAAATTGACAAACCTTTAACCAGACTCATCAAGAGAAAGAGAGAGGATCCAAATAAATAAAAAGAGAAGTGACAACTGACACCATAGAAATACATAAAATTTTAAGAAAATATAATAAGTAACTGTATGCCAACAAATTGGACATCTGGAAAAAAATGGGTACATTTCTAGAAGCATGCAGTTTTCCAAGGCTGATCAAAAAGAAACAGAAAGTTGGAACAGACCGATTACTACCAATGAAATTGAATCAGTAATCAACAAGCTCCCAAAAAACAAAAGTCCTGGACCAGTTGGCTTTACAGGTGAATTTTACCAAATATTCAAAAAAGAAAACCTATTCTCCCCAAACTAGTCCAAAAATCCAAAAGGAATAATGGCTCCCAAGCTCATTTTACGAGGCCACCATTACCCTGATACCTATACCAGACAAAGACAGTACAAAAAAAAGAAAACTAGTCTGATATCCTCAATGAATATAGATGCAGAGACCCTCAACAAAATGTTAGCAAAACAAATTCAGCAATACATTAAAAAGATCATTCACCACAATCAAGTGGGATTCGTACTTGGTATGTAAGGTCGGTTCAGTAGCCGCTAATCAATTAACATGATACACAATATAAACAACATGGAAAAAAATAAAAAAAGGTCATATAAATAGATGCAGAAAAAGCATTTGGCAAAAATGTAGCTTCCATTTATGATAAAAACTCTCAGCAAGGTGGGAATGGAAGGAACATATCTCAACACAATAAAGGCCATATATGACAAGCCCACAACTAATATACTCAGTGAGGTTAAGCTAAAAGTATTCCCTTTAAGATCAGGAACAAGACAAGGATGCCCACTTTCACCACTTTTATTCAACATAGTACTACTGGAGGGAGATTCTAGCCACAGCAATCAGGCAAGAAAATGAAATAAAAGGCATCCAAATTGGGAAAGGAAGAAATAAAATTGTCATTATTTGCAGATGACATGATAATGTATAGAGAGAACCCCAAAGATCCCACCAAAAAACTATTAGAACTGATAAATGAATATAGTAAAGTAGCAGGATACAAAATTAATATTCAGAAATCGGTTGCATTTTTATACACCAATAATGAACTGTCAAAAAGAAATTAAAACCATCCCATTTACAATTGCATCAAAAAATAAAATACTTAGGAATAAATTTACCAAGGAAGTAAAAGATCTGTTCTCAAATAATTATAAGACATTGAAGAAATAAAGAAGATACAAAAAAGGAAAATAGAAACATATGCCATGCTCATGGATATAAAGAATTAATATAGCTAGAATGTCCATACTACCCAAAGCAATATATAGATTCAATACAACCCTTATCAAAATACCAATGGCATTTTTCACAGAACTGGAACAAATAATCCTAAAATGTATATGGAACTCTAAAATACACTGAATAGTCATGGCAATCCTGAGAAAGAAGACAAAGTTGGAGATATCACACTACCTGATATCAAATTATACTACAAGGCTATAGTAATCAAAACAGCATAGTATTGGCATAAAAACAGACACATAGATCAATAGAACAAGATAAAGAGCCCAGAAATAAATCCATTCTTATATGGTCATTTAATCTATGAAAAAGGAAGCAAGAATTTACATTGGGGTAAAGACAGTCTATTTAACAAATGGTACTGGGAAAACTGGACAGATAACATGCAAAAATATGTAACTGGACCACCTTATGCCATATACAAGAATAAACTCAAAATGGATTAAAGACTTAAATGTAAGACCTGAAACCATAAAACTCATAGAAGAGAATATGGTAAGTAAACTCTCAGACATTACCCTTAGTAATATTTTTACTGATATATCTCCTCGAGTGAGGGAAACAAAAGAAAAAATAAATAATGGGACTACATTAAACTAAAAAGTTTTTTTCATGGGCCGGCCGAATGGCGCATTGGTTGAGAGCTCGCTTGGGATGCCAGAGGGCCCCGGTTCGGATCCCGCATGTGAGGGCCAGTGACACTGCCCTCTACGGCTGGGATGCTGAACAGCAGCTCAGCCTGGGCTGGGCTGCCATGGGTCGCCGGCGACGGCGTGGGCTGCAGTCCCTGTGGCAGTGCATTGCCATGGGCTACCGTGTGTGGCCAGCAGCCAGCGTGAGCAGCCAGCAGCCGCAGTGAGCGGCCATCCAGAAGCCGGCGACTGATCTGCCTCGCCAGAGAAGAGCGCAGTGATGGTGCCAACTTGGGCCAGTGAAGCGGCGTCCTCCACAACTGGATTGAGGAACAGGACGACAGCGACTTGTCTGTTCCCCTTTCCCCAGTTCCCCAGCACTGTTCCCATCCCCCCAATTCCCCAATAAAAATCTTAAAAAAAAAAAGTTTTTTCACAGCATAGGAAACCATGAACAAAGTAAAAAGACATCCTATTGAATGGGAGAAAATATTTTACAATGATACAGCTGATATCCAGAATTTATATATTAAGAAAAAACACAACTCATACAACTCAACACCAAAACAACAGCCCAGTGTAAAAATGGGCACAGGACATGAATAGATATTTCTCCAAAGAGGCATAGACATGGCCAGTAGACATACAGAAAGATGCTCAACATCACTAATCATCACAAAAATGCAAATAAAAACCACAATGAGATATCTCCTCACACCTGACAGAGTGGCTATCATCAATAAATCAACAAATAGCGACTGTTGGTGAAGATGTGGAGAGAAGGGAATCCTCATGCACTGTTGGTGGGATTGCAAGTTAGAAATCTATGCAAAGTCTATGCAAAACTATGGGAAACAGTTTGGAGGTTCCTCAAAAAATTAAACAGAACTACCTTATGCCCCAGCAGTCCCACTCCTGGGTATTTATCCAAAGAAATCCAAAACATTAATTCGAAAAAAAATATACTCATATGCACCCCTATGTTTACTGCAGTGCTATTCACAATAGCCAAGATATGGAAACAACTGAAATGCTCATGAATAGAAGATTGTATAAAGATATTATGGTACATTTATACAGTGGAGTTTTAATTTGCCATAAAAAAGAATGAAATCTTACCATTTGCAACAGCATAGATGGACCTAGAGGACATTATGCTAAGTGAAATAAGTCAGTCAGAGAAAGACAGATACCATATGATCTCACTTACAGTGGAATCTAAAGAACAGAATAAACGAGCAAACAAAACAGAAATAGACTCATAGATACAGAGAACAAACAGATGGTTGCTAGATGGGAGGGAGGTTGGGGAATGGGTGAGAAAGGTGATGGGATTAGGAAGTGCAAATTGGTAGTCATAAAATAGTCACAGGGATGTGAAATACAGTATGGGGAATATAATCAATAATGTAAAGACTAGGGTGTCATATGGGAACTGGACTTATCGGGGGCATCACTTCATAGATTATATAAATGCCTAACCACTGTTCTGTACACCTGAAACTAATATAAAATAATATTGAATGTCAACTATTATTAAATATATATACAGAGGGTGCCAAAAAAATATATACACATTTTATGAAAGGAAAACGCTGTATTAAAATTGTAATACTCAATATATACCGATAACAAAAGATGAATACAAGTCATGTGTATATATTTTTTTGGCACCCTGGTATATAGTCACAGAACATAAAGTACAGCATATAGGGAATGTAGTCAATGGTATTGTAATAGCTATGTACAGTGTCAGATGGGCAGTAGACTTGGGGTTATCAGTTGGTGAGGGATGTAATTTTTGGTTTTTTTAAAAAGATTTTATTGGGGAATTGGGGGAGGGGAACAACGTTGAGAATGGGGAAGGGGAGCAGAGAAGTTGCTGTCCATTTTTTCTTCCGTTTAGTTGTGGAGGATGTCGCTTCACTGGCCCATGTTGGTATTATCATTGCACTCTTCTCAGGTGAGGCAATCCCTTGTCAGCCATTGGACAGCTGCTCAAGGCAGCTTATGACGGCTCACACCGGCTGTCAGCCAGCCCCACTGCAGCCTATGCCATCACCATCGACTCACTGCAGCCCAGCTCCAGGTCGAGCTGTTGTTCACCATCTTAGCTGTAGAGGGCGCAGTGTCACTGGCCCTCATGTCGGATCCGAACCCAGGCTCTGCTACTCAGAGCTAGCATCCCAAGCCAACTCCTAACCAACGCGCCACTCGGCCAACCCGGGATGTAAATTTTTAATCCTTACGTTGTTTTGTACTCCTGAAACTAAGGAAAAAAGTCTAATCTCTGAAATGGATATGGTAATTCTGGTCTTGCTATTTTGAGGATGATGTAGTGGAAAAGTATATTCTGATGCCCAGCACAGGGCCTAACACTTAAAAGACATTTATTAAATGTTTTATTTCATCATTCCCATTTCATCTGATTTCACAGATGAAGAAACATGCTGGGGAGTGGGGTGGTTCACCAGAGTTCATTTGACATTTAGTTGGTGAATGCCAGATTCAAATCCAGGTCTTTCTAGTTCCTACTTGATTCAACACTGTACTCCTTCCAACAGTTCCTCCTCTTTTTGTCTGCTGAGCACCCTCCTCTACTGTGAATGGCTACTATGACTAAGTAAACTTAGTTATATGGTCACAGCTAACATTTTATTGACCCATTTTGATTTTTTGTGGATACTAGTGAAGCATCATCTGTCAATTGGGTTCAAATTAACCAACTTTCCCTCCTAACTTTGAACTACTAACTCTACAGAAAGAAAAAGGAAGAAATCTTTCTAGACAAAGGTAGAAACTTCTACACTTTTGGTAGATTTTCCTAATTTGGTTTCCGTAGGATGGATTATCAGGGCCAGTTGAAGAGTACATTGACCAATACCTGCAATTAATTATTGGTTACCATAAGGGAGTTGTCTGTTTTCCTGTGAAGTGTTTTTTTAAACAACAGAGTTGGGATTGGTACTGTTTATGAACTAAGACTACAGCATTAAAGAGATTAATTTTCTCCTGATTTTTGATACCTTCAAATTAGTGTTTTTATTTTTAATATTAAATGATAACAAAAATTGATTGCTTGATGTGTGTTAGGCATGTTGCTAAGCACTACATGCGTTAGTTCATTTAATCTTCACATCAACCCCTGAGGTGTAGGTATTGCCTATATTATTCATCTTTTTTCAAATCAAGAAATTGAGGTTTAGAGAGTTTAGTAACTACTAGTCCAAAAGTCACAAAATTAGTAAATCATGGAACTGTCGCTTAAATCAAACACTGTGAATCCAGAGCTGCTCTCTTAATCTTTCTCTATATTACTTTTAAATATCATTTTGTATTCACAGTGGTTAAAAAGTGAAAGTACTGTTTTCCGCTTTGCTTTGCAAAGCATTATTGTCAGGTATGTTTTTAATAATATATTTCCTGTGTCTTGGGGGAAACAGTTCAAACGTAAGTGCTTTCACTAAGGATCAAATTTGGAATCGAGAAAGAGAAAATGTGTTTTGGTGGTCACCCAAGATATGCCTGGTGGTAACATGCTGTTCAGACCCTCCTGCTGATTTGCTGAGGCCAGTCACCATTCTTGATCTCCATGTTTTTCTGTTAAATGGATTTAATTCACATCATGTTTAGCTTTGACAGAGCAATTGCAAGGATAGCTAAGCTTCCATGTGAGATGCTTCAGAAAGCTGTAGTTCAAAGATCATTTGGGAAGGTTTTATGCTTCATTTTAGCTTTGTTCTGGGAAGGGGGTGATAATATGATACAATTTTGGTATTAGTCTGTTTGGGGAACAAGTGGACTTCAACTCAGATGTTGATTGTTTTACTCATACTTCTATAAACCAAAGGAATGATTGTCTTTTGTATCTTGTTAAGAGTGACTGCACATCATCCCTTTAAAATGACTGCTTGTCTCTTATAACAATAGTACATTTTAGTATGCTTCCCTGCTAGTCTTTTGGAACTGGCACACCTGATCTCTATTCATTCTTATGTGGTACTCTGAAAAACTACTAGATAGAGCCTTTAAAGATTTCAGGCCACAAAGGGAGATCATAAATTAGGAGAAACTTCAAGGACCTCTATAATCTGGTCACTCTACAAATTAATAAACTGAAGTCATCAGCATTATGTGATCTGCTGAAGGCAACACAACTAATTAGTGAGAACCTGAAGTGTAGCATACTAGTCTTATGACTTGAATTTGTGTCCTCTTCTAGTCTAAGATAGTCCATTTGGAAAGAAGTTAGGCATGCGTTTTAAAGTAAATGCTATGTAATGAACCACCAATGAGATTATCTTGCCAGTTATTTTTTTGTGGAATAATAATAATATCTTCAATTTGCTAATCACTAGATTTTTTTCCCCAAAGGGACCTCTGTTATAGTAGGTATATTTTCATAGAATGTATATATGCTTTCTTTTAGACTGTAGAAGATATAATCACTATTAGCCTCATATGGGCAAAGCATGATATTCATTAGATTTTCTATATATTGTTTTAGTGAGAGACAAAACGGTAAGAATGTTAGCATCAAAAATTAATCATCCAAACCAACTTTTAGTGTTGTCAGAGGGTCAGTTTAGACTCTGCTACATGTCTTGCACTGGTTTCCACATGAACTTTGGCTCTTGTGATTGATGTTCCTAGTAGGATCTAAGGATCTGTAAGGTCTGAAATTGCCCTCTGAATTATCAACAAAATCTGTTTAAAAACAGATGTATGCCTGGCCTTATTCTACCAAGGATTTGGGTTGACTAGCTTGCTTTTTTAGGATGAAGCATATTTTTCCTGGTTTTCCTTTTCAAATTAGATCATCTCTGTATGGTGTATGGTGAATCCGTTATCCAAAATACTCAGTTATCCAGGATATCCCTGTCTAAATCTCCCTGAAAAGGAGGTAACAGCAGCTCTGTGAATGCTGTGTAACAGAATGGAGCTCTGCCTTGGTGGAATTATAGCAATGTTTGCTGGAAATTGTTATATTTATCTTCTGTAATTATGCACTGTACAGTCACCCCTCAAATACTGGAAAAATGTGAGGAAAACAGATCCACTGAATATACATATAAGTTTTATTCATGGTCACCTAATATTTATTTGCTGTTCAGTTTTAGTTACTTTAGAAAGATGTGTGGAGCCTTTTTATCCCTCATACACAATTACCAACTTCCCTTTTTATTCTCATCCTCCTTTGTTTTTTATCCCTTCAAGCATACTATTGTTTAACAGTTGCTTTGTGTAAGATACGAGCCTTGCATGCCAACTTTGATGTGGCAGAATGAATCATGTTGCCATTGATCTCAGCCTGAACAGAACAGCCATCTTCGAATAGGAAGAAGTTTCTAGCTTCAGGTTGTTTCAGCCCTGCATGCCTTGCCTAGCCTGCCGTGTAAAGTCAGTTGCTTCACTCCAAACAGCACTGTATTAATATGCACAACATGACCATTTTCAGTAGAAGGTTATTAGAATGCTAGTTTGTATCCTCTAGTGAATGAAATGATGTGTGATTATGAAGTCATCAGGCATGGACCAGTAAGACTCCAGAGAGCCTGCCCCCTCCGAGGTCCTCAGGGTGCCATTGATTGGTGGCCATGTGTTTGAGCCCGATAGACTGTGAAATGGTGTGTTCCTACACGGCTGTGTTGCACCTGCGCCCCACCGAGGTGATTGATTGGTTTGGTCATGTGGAATGTTCCCATCTGGTCTGCAGTAATGTGGTTTTTTTTTTGGTTTTTTTTTCATCTGTGAATAGCAAGTGCTGGCTGGATAGTTACAGCAAACAGTTTCAGAGGCTAAATAATCCTTTTCCTCTAAGAATAAATTGGGATTTGAAGGATTTTGTTTTTGCTCGCCTTGTTTTTATGAAGGTAGTCATTCTCTATCAGGTTCTTACCCCTTCTCTCTAGGATGTTACACTCCTTCATCTTTTGACCCGTTTCCACCTCCTCCTCCTCCTTCTCATACTGGATTAAAATGTACTTTATATATTTCTAAATTGTACAAGTCTAAAGGAAAACCTGTTCTTTTTGCTGTTTGTTGTTCTGACATGCCACTTGAGGTAGTGTGCAATTTTTTAAAAGATGGTTTCTATGATCATAATTGGATTATCAAAGTACTGATATATTTTTAAGCCTTCATTTAACCTCACAAAAGTAGTGGTTTATTTATTGAAATCTACTGATGTTGCAGTTTAAATGTCAAGGAATTATTTATTAGGTTCTTTTTTAAAAAGATTCTATAGTTATATTGGGCGGTCTTGTTTGATATTTCTTAATCTTAGTCCTTTTCCATAATTGATCTATTCATTCCACCTAATGACTAATTACATATCAGAGCACATCATCAACCACATTCATCATAGTAGAATGTAATAATCAATGACATTTCAACAAAGGAAAAAATAAATATGCAAATAAGGCCTCATTAACATTTGCATGAGTTGTTTGAATAATCACGTTGCTGACAAGGCTGTAATTAACAGAAATTGATGCTGAGTTCAGGATTTGATAGTGTGTTTTCTCAGCGTTTTATTGTTGTCACTGCGGGGGCTGAAATGAAGTTCTGCTCTACTTGTACCTTGACTAGAGTTTGATGTGCTGGGCTGTGCCAGGTACTAAAGGCTTCTGGGAGCCCTTGATTCGTCTATGACCTACACCTAATGCATATAAAGACACTTTATTTAAATTACCTTATTTTTTAATGAAGCACTGTTAGATTTTAGCAATTATGAGACAAGTGTAAGAAAACAAACATGAAAATTTAAATCATTTATTATTTTGCTTGAACTGCTTTATATGAATCAGATACTATAAGACTTTACATTTAGGTTTGTGCATGCCATGGAAAATTGATGTCATTAAATTTTGTTTTTTCTTAAATATGGCCCAGTGGATCATTGTCAAGAAGTTGCAGCTTACTGTAATTGAAAATCACTTGCTTAGGAAAAAAAATCTAATTATAAAATGTACAGTTTTTTTTTAATAACTCTGCTCCCCCACATTCCTCCTCCTTTTCCTGTACTGTTTCCTGTTTTTGCCATGGATATTAACTGAAATGCACTAAACACAATAAAGCTGTTTATGTCAGTTTTTTGGATGACTGCAAGTGCTGATTATAACAAGTTTAAGGAATTTCCTTTGTTGAATGTGTACCCGTGCCATATGGCTCAACATGGAACATTAACTTGACAGGGATAATGGATTGTGGTATATGGAGACAATTTTGCCTGCAGCTTTACTATAACTCATTCTGGTTGGGGATCACAGGTTTATAGTATGGGATGCAGCGAACATCCAGATGGATTTACTTTACATAAAAGAGTTGCATTTCTTTTTATTTCCTTCTTGTAATTGGAAAAAGAACCATTTTTTTAAAGAAGCAAAATATAAAGAAGTAAACAAAGAAGGAAAGATTGCTCAAAAAAGAAAAATGGATTCTGTGCAGTCTTTTGTAAAATGCTATGAAAGAGACTATATATATATATATATATATATATAATATGTATATATATAATGTATATATATGTATGTGTGTGTATATATGTATATATATACATACATATATCACATTACTTTAAAATCATCATTTATATAGGCTTATATTGTTCATTTATTCTTTTTAGAGCAATATCTAAAATGAATTTTCCTTTCTTAAGAATAGAGAACTGCCTATATCAACCTTCTTATATCCTAGTGTTTCAGGTTTGTATACCTGAAGGCGCAAGCAGTGTCATTTCCGAAATTATTTTAGTAATGCTTAGACAGCAGCCCTTCCCAAGATGAATTGGATTTGTATGGTTTAAGATAGAAAAACCTTTTTAAAAATGTATTCTGTTTTTTTACTGAAATATATTACATGTAGTAATAGAAGATAAGGTTTGTTGTTCTGTCAGGCAATAATAAAACAAAATTGCTAACTTTAGGCTTCTTCATTTTATATGTATTCCTGTGATACTCTCATTTATCTGGTGAGAATAGGGAAATTAAAAGCCACTTTGGTAAAATGATTGGTGTAACCAAAGGTTAGTTACCTATAGAATATTTAAATGTGTTATTAAGAACTGACATGTATTTTAGCTTAGAGGGGCAAAAAATGTAGAACCTTTTTTTATGAAATAGTCTTGTGCTAAGAAACTTGCTTACTTGATTATTTTCAGTTTCTTTTGAAATCATTTACAGTTTTTCTACTGTGTTTAGGTGAAATGTAGACTGATATCATCAATTAAATTATGTGCAGTTCTACATTTTTCTGTGTAAATAAAGTAATTGATTAATAATTTTGAGCTAGAATGTCTTGAATACATTAGGTAATGTGCCCTTACTGAGAGCAGGGAATAAAGAAATATGTTTCTTATACCCTCTAAACTTTAGCCCTCAGATTACTGACATCTCTGAAAGTTTACTTTTAGTATCCAAGACATACACAGAAGTTAAAGGCTGAACTTTTTAAACCATCTTTAGCATATGCTTACAAATAAAACATATTTTTCTAACATTTAAAAAATGTTGTAATTTACATAGACTGTGTGAATGAATAATGAAACAAAGTTCTTTTTTCCAGTTTGGTAAAAATTTAACACTTAGGTATAAAGGGCTTCTATTACATTATTTTGAAAAAGAACCTATAATGGTCCAAGAAAAGATTTTTTTAAAGTTGCAAGTCTAAACTGTGTATCTAAAATACTATTTCTAAAAATATTTTTGGATTAATTGGGAACATTGGAACAGTTGTAGAATTTCTACAGTCTAACCATTGGCATTCATTGGTGATGGCTTTGCTTATATAATACAATGGCACAGTAACGATCTAGATTTGTTTAAATTGTAGAGTACAATAATCTTACCAGAAAATTTCTGTTTGTTTTTATATTGGCAGAAGTTACAGATCCTGAGGTACTGTGCTTTTTTCTCCAGTGTCACTAAAGTGTTCATTGTGAAGATTTAAAAAATATTACCAGCAATTCCTTTTCCTCTCCTTTCAGCAGCCTATCCTTAAGCCAGTTTTCTCCTTCATAGTACTCTATCAAAGAGATCAGAGACAGAAAAACGAAAAAGAGTTCCAATTTTTCTATTTTCTTTTTACTTGTTAGTAGCACCTGATGGCTAAATTTTTCATAAGATTGGACTTCGATCTCATGTCTAAAGTAACATTTTAGCACTATCTGAGGATTTCTGTTTTTCATGCTTTTTCCTTTACACTGTTTGTCTGCAGTTGGAACTGGTTCTCAGTGCTTAAATCAGATTTTGAAAATTTTCCCTAAGCTTGGAATAAGCCTTAACGTAAGGCCTCTTTCTCTTACACTGTGTTTGTTAACAATTACTGGCTTACAAAAATCTTTGGGAGGTTTTAGGGATTGCTTGGGGAGCCTGTTGCCTCCAGTGGAAGTTCAGAGAAGTGCAGCTGCTACCCCAGACCAGTGCAGCACCAATCCCCAGTATCTAAACCATACCAAATGGTAAAGCTTTGTGGGGTTTATTCATGCGTATTACCTTATAAGCCACTCTGGAAGTTAAAAAAATAATAATAAGGCAGCTGTTTATTTTAGAAGTGACGTGTTATGAAAGGAATTCATTAGGATTGGATAGGAGAATAGGCAACAAGGAATGGGATTAGAAGAGGCCTAACCATATTTATTTGGGTTAAAAGGTAAAAAGCAAGTGAGCAAGTATTATTATGTGTAAACAAGTTATAAGCCATTAAAACAGTCTCTTTTTCAGGTGCATGCTACCAGTTGATTCATTGGATTACTAAGACTTCTGCTATTATTAAATGATCAGAATTTTAGATTTAGAATATTATAACTAATATTTCTTTTCTTTTTTAAAAATTGGGGATTGGGGGAGGGGAACAGTGTTGGGGAATTGGGGAGGGGGACCAGCCAAGTTGTTGTTCTTCAGTCTTAGTTGTGGAGGGCGCCAGTCGCCATCTGGCTTCCCGTTGGCAGCTCATGGCCTCTAATAGAGCTCAAGGTCCTGTGTTCAGTCTTAGTTGTGGGTGGGCATAGCCACCATCCCATGCGGGAGTCGAACCAGCAACCTTGTTGTTAAGAGTGCACGCTCTATCCACTGAGCCATCCAGGTGGCAGCTCAGCTCAAGGTACCAAGTTCAGTCTTAGTTGTGGGTGGGCTTAGCCCACCATCAAACAGGCAATCTTGTTGTTACACCAGCTGAGCCATCCTGCCACCTGTTGACAGCTCAGCGGCAGTTCAGTTTGGGCGCAGAGTCACTGGCCCATGTGGGAATCGAACCGGCGGCCCTGTTGCTCAGAGCTTGTGCTCTTAACCTAACTCTTAACCAACTGAGCCACTCGGCCGGCCCATGTAACTAATATTTCTGATGTTGTGAAGGTTTAAGTACGTAAGTGAATATATGATTATATTAACCAGTAGCTGAGGTGATTTACCCAATTTCAATTGAGAATTTGAGTTCAAGTTAAAACTTTTAACAGAATTCAAGTCTCCAAAAGGACCTTGAGAGGTCCTCTAGGTAAGATTATGTTTGGACTGTCCCAAACACATGAAAATTAGTCTCTTTATGTCCATCTCAATCTGTTTTTCCCCTCCCCTCCAATATCCTTTTCTCTTGCTTTGGTATTCTCTTCCCTTTGATATTTACATTCCTCTGCTCTCAAATTTTTTTATTCATATGTACCACAAAGAATGATGATCTTTGATAACTTCTTTTATGGCTATTAACTGCATACACTAAATTTCAAAAGCAAATGCCTGCTGTCCTATCATGAATATTTTTGGAAATCTTAAATATAACTAGATTTTAGCTGCCTATCTTTATCTGCCCTCACATAGTTTAAGGGTATTAGCAGTGATTCTGATAATTAGGAGCAGAAGATAGATTTCTCTGGACTAGGCATACTTGAGTGAACCTTAGAACATTTTCCTGGAGAAATTAGTATCACTCATCATGCAGGGTTTTGCTCTTCTATTATAGCTAAACCATTAGAGAAGTCTTCATGTTCCTAGCCATCATCATTATTTGCAATCACTAAGAAATCTCTTATATTTATGTCTTTAAATTGAAACCCCAAAATGTTAATGTATTATACCTTTGGACTACACTCATAGAAGAAAGTGTGCTAGCTGTCCTAGTCTATTTGAGCTGCTATAACAGAATACCATAGATCGAATTGCTTATAAACAACAAACATGTATTATTTCTCACAGTCATAGAGGCTAGAAGATCAGAGTACCAGCTTGGTCAAGAAAGGGGTCTCTTCTGGTTGTGGACTTCTCATTGTATCTTCACATGGTGGAAGGGGGCTAAGGTGCTATGTTGGACCTCTTTATAAGGACATTTATCCCATTCATGAGGGTTCTGCTCCCATGCCCTTGTCACATCCCAAAGCCTCTACCTCCTAATACCATTACTTTGGGGGTTAAGTTTCAACATACCAATTTGGGGAAGACACAAACATTCAGACCATAGCAAATATCTAGGGGCCAGGAATATTCAAGTCTTTGTTCTGTTACACTCACAAGAAAAAATAGTAGCAATAAAGAAAGCATTATATATGTTTTCATTATTTATTACAATCTCACTGTAGAAAATTTGGAAATTATAGTAAACCAAAAGGAAGACAGTAAACATCATTTACTCATAATCTCGTCATCCAGTCAATCAGTGTTAACATTTGGAGTATAGTAGAAGTTCTCTTTCCCACAGGCATATGACAGGTAGTCATTTAATTAAAAACAGTTTATTTCTCAAAAACTTAAAGACAAAATTACCATATGATTCAGCAATTCCCCTTCTGGGTATATACAACAGCAAAATTAAAAGGAGAACCTTCAGATTTTGTACACCCCATGTTTATAACAGTATTATTCACAATAGCCAAAAAGTGGCAGCAGTCCACGTATCCATTAATGGAAAATAGATAAATAAAATGTTTGGATAAACATACAGTGGAATATTATTAAGCCTTAAAAAGAAAAGAAAATCTGGGCCGGCCAAGTGGCGCAATGGTTAAGAACTGGCTTGGAACGCCAGAGGGCCCCGGTTCGGATCCCATATATGAGGGCCAGTGACACTGCCCTCTACAGCTAAGATGCTGAACAACAGCTCAACCTGGAGCTGGGCTGCCGTGGGTCGCCGATGACAGCGTAGGCTGCAGCCCCTGCTGCAGTGGGTTGCCATGGGCTACCGTGTGTAGCCAGCAGCCAGCGTGAGTGGCCAGCAGCTGCAGTGAGCCGCTGTCCAGAAGCCGGCGACTGATCTGCCTCACCTGGGAAGAGCGCAATGATGGTGTCAACTTGGGCCAGTGAAGCAATGTCCTCCACAACTAGACTGAAGAACAAAATGACAGCAACTTGTCTGTTCCCCTTCCCCCAATTCCCCAGCGCTGTTCCCATTCCCCCAATTCCCCAATAAAAATCTTAAAAAAAAAAAAAAAAGAAAAATTCTGATACGTGCTACAGCATGGATGAACCTTGAGGACATTATGCTAAATTAAATAAGAGAGTCACAAAAAGGCAAGCACTATATATAATTCCACTTACATGAAGTACCTTGAGTAGTAAAAGTCATTAAGACAGAAAATAGAATGGTGGTTTCTAGGGGCTGGGGAGGAAAGGGAGAAGGAAGAATTATTTAATGGTTATAGAATTTTAGTTTTGCAAGATGAAAAGAGTTCTGAAAATTGGTTGTACAACAGTGTAAAGATACTTAACACTACTGAATTATACACTTAAGATTGGTAAGATGATAAATATTATGTGCTGTTTATTTTACCAGAGTTCAAAACACACAAACACTTCACTGAATCAGGTATAATACATATTAATGTTCTTCAGTCACCAGTCTTTTGAAGTAGAGACAGGCCTGCCTTTAGTGGATGGGGCAATTTGATTGGGTTTTAGGTTACCTTTCTTGCTTAAATTACACCTATAGTTCACCATCTGAAAATCACAAATGGCGACTTATAAATGTAGTTTAAGAAAAATAATGTACAAAGGTATAATATTAAGTAAAACTTAAATATTTTTGGAGCAATTGTGTGCATTCCTTAGATTTTTATGACCCTCCACCATCTTTTGCAGTTGTCTATCTACCACATAATTAGATAATGATTTTTCCTTTCCACATTTTTTCATAGATGAGAACATATTTAATTCAATCTTGTATTTGGCTTTCTCACTTAATGTTATGTAATAAGCACTTACCATAAATATGATTTTGAAGGACTCTAGGGTAAATCTGTCTTGTAGTATATCACATAGTATAATTTTCTCCACTCACCTGTTACTGGCAATTTAAATTATTTATAAACAGTTCTCTACTGAGCGTTTTTTATGTATCAAGTTTTTTCTGTCCTAACTTGGTTATTCCCTCAGGATAAATTTCTAATAATTAAGAAGTGTCTTGGTCAAAAGTTACGAGTTTTTTGGATGGTTCCTTGATACACATTTTGTTGGTGATGTATCTAATACACATAAAATTGTTCATATTTTCTCACCAAACCCAGGTATTGGGGAGAACCTAGTGTCTGATATATGCATTGAGTCCTAAGTAGATATGTACTGAATATATATTCAACTATTTTCCACTATATCCAAGACTCTCGTTTTAGATAGGCAAATCCACTCACCTCATACTCTGCTCATTTCCTCTTTTTTAATTGCTTTGGGCGGTCTCTTATTCCTGCAGTGCTATTTGCTCCTTTCAGCCCCTCTCCTTTCCTACTCTTCTCAACTTTTATCTGCCTGTTCTATGAATGTGTAACATCCTCATCTACCCAGCTGTCTTTTTTCCAACTCCTTTTTTGAAATAAGTCAATCAACAGTGTTAGAGGTTGAGAAAAATAGCAGTAAGCAAAACCCTCTGGTCCCACCTTCATGTAGCTTAAACTCTAGTGTTAATGTATTATGCCATGTGTTTGTCTTGTTTCATCAGCTAGGTTTTAGGTAAATGTGTTAGGCCCATAGAAGGTATCCAACGAATGTTTAATTCATAGTTCTAAATGGATGGAAGAGAAGATTGCCAAGGATTATGGATATTGACATAGATATTCTTTCACTAATACTACATGGCTGGGTCATAGATTATCAGCATTGGCAAGGACTTGACAAGGTTCATAATCCAACAACCCATTAGTATTTTAATTTTCTTTTATTTAACAGATATTTATAGATCATGTGCTAAACACCAGGCATTGTGCTAAGGATTGGGGAAACAAAGGGAACGAGATTGATAAAATTTCTACATTCATAGAGTTAATACCTAATAACACCTTCCATATCTTAGAGTTTGTTAGTTACAAAGTACTGTGTAATTATAATAGAAAACATTTAGTAAGGATTTGTGACAGACACTAATCCTTTTATGTATTGTATATTAATGCATTAAGTTCACACAGCAGTTCTGTGTGATAGACACAGTTGTATTCATTTTACATATGAGGAAACTGAGGTAATTAACATGCACAGGATTGACAATTTACACGGCAGACCCAGGCCTGTGTGATTCCACAACCTGAGCTTTTGACCAGTGTATGCATGACTGCTGACTCCAATCCAGTACTCTCTTTTTTACTGTTGCCTGCCTTTACAACTCCATCAAGGTGTTTTCCAAGCTATTCTTTGAATATCTTCAATAATGTAGTACTTACTTTCCCCCAAGGTAGTTATTTAATCTTTGGATAGCTCTGTCAGAAAGATCTGCTTTATGATATGCTTAAAAAACAAAATCTGTCTCCCTAGAATTTTCCCATTTTGGCCCTAAATATGCTCTTGCGACACACCAAACTACGGCATCCCTATAGATATTTAAAGCAAGCTATCACCTTTTCGTCTCCAAAAATATTTCTCCACTCAAAACTTTAAATGTCTTTACTGTCTCAATCATTATCTATGACCTAGTTTAGATTGCTTGTGGTTTTCTTTACTGTGATCCAGAAATTGTTGCATTATCTCCAGATGTAGAGAAAAGATAAACTCTCCAACTCAAGTGGTAAAAGCAGGCATTAGTTCACCATTTCCCAATCTTTTTTCTTAGAGACTGTCCATTTATTTAGTAATTATCTTATTGGAGACATCTGATGTGTACCGTATTTTGCCATGTGTGATGCACACTGTTTTGCCCAAATTTGTGAGGGAAAAATAAGGATGCGCCTTAGACATGGGTAGTACTAATTCTGTATCTATATAAGTGTTTTTAATACTTTTATTTATGCTTATGAGTTAAAAGTGTAACTCTAGAAATCAGTAACGATACCTGTATGCTAAATAATACCCTGGAATATGATAATCGATAATTGGCTTTGTTGTTGAACTTCCAACAAACTTGCAACAATGAAGAGTTCTTGGCCTTCTGTCATGCATAAATATCGTAAATTTGTTACTGGTGCATAAAATTTCTTGTACCTTGTATCTGTTCTTGTGTTTTGTAATTATTTGTTACATAAAATTTCTTGTACCATAATATGTTAAAAAATAAATGCTAGAATTCTTTTTTAATACAAAAAACAAGTAAGTACCTAAATGTAAACACAATTTTGAATTAAAAAATTGACACGAAAGATTTTCTTCCCTGAAAGTTTGGGCCAAAAACGTGGGTGCGCATTATACATGGGGGTGAATTATACACAGCAAAATACAGTATTTACAGCTCAGAAAAGAATAACCTTTCCTTTTATACAATATGGGCCTTATAATTCTGCAATCAAATATTAGAAATTAATCAATGTAGTCACATCTCTAATTTGAAGGGGGTGTGCAGTGTATAGGTAGCAATAGGAAGATTGATAGGTTTTGGAAAGGTGGAAAAAAGATTTAGAAACTCTTGGTTGAAAATCATAAAGGGAAGAAACCAGAGGGATAGTTTGGGTGTTTAGTGCTTGAAGGAGGACACAGGCACGGATGGTCATGTTTGGCTTTGTGCAGCAGCCTCTTTAGAAGCCAGTGGTCACAGCCAACAAGAGGAGAGATAAGAGCTTCTGTGCAAGAGGGCATCCACACAGAAAGCTGGAGGATTCTGGGGTAGCAGCAACTGGAAACTGGTTATGTACAGAGGAATTGGTTGACTAAATAAATATATTACGGATAAGGAGGTTTCTCACTCCTGAAGGAGGAAGTTACAAATAAAGAAAGGATGAAAACTGGAATGAATCTCGTGGTATTGGATGGGAATTGGAGATATCTGTGTGAACTCATAGTTTTCAATAATTACAGTGAGAGATAAAAATTTAGATATAAGTCTCTGTTGTTATATGTGCATATGTATATGTATACATACATTCCCTGAGCGCTCTCTAATAAGAGAGCCTGTTAGTTGCAAAACCTCAGTGCCAATGACCATCACTAGCGTCCAGGATGTGGTTTCTGAATACTATTCTCCACTAAAGGAAACCAGGGCTTTTTGGAGAAATGACTGATTCTAGGGCTAAGGCAGGGAGAGGACAAGATGAGCCTGGAATGTCATGCTATGCTGGAAAGTAAGGACATACTCAAAGAATGATGAGGACTTGTCAAGGTCACAGAAGCCAGCTTGATGGAACTCCCTATGGCCAAATCTGGGACAGTTTAAACAGCAAAATCAATAATAGGAGTAATGGATTATAAACCACTGAATAAAATAGGAAACCATGAGTCCATGCTGATATAAACTTAAGGTTTTGTGAAGAACTGGATTTGTGTCTAATCTCAAAGTACCTTCCCACAAAATAATAATTACAACAGGAAAAAAGTAACTGCGGTTGAGAAGCTTGGCAGACACCACCTTAACGAAGCAGTCAAAGTGAACATCATCAGTAATGGTATAATTCAATTCATGTGTCACCTTGATAGGCTGCATTGGGAAGAACACAGCATCACTTCTGTGATACTCCTGCCAAAGATACATGACCTGAATCTAATCTTGAGGGAACATCAGACAAAGCAAATTGAGAATGAGGGACATTCTGGCCTATAATGTCAAGGACATGAAAGTAAAGAAAGTGAAGACAACTAAAGGCAGTCATGATTCTGAAGTTGGTCCTTTTGCTAGGGCATCATTGATATGTTTAGGAAAACTCAAGTGGGATCTGCCGTTTAGAAGGTAGTAATGTGTAAATGATAATTTGATGATTATGATAGTTGTAGTTTCTTGCACAATAAGCACTAGGACATGCTAAAGTATTGGGGGATAGTGGGACTTCATGTCTTCAACTTATTCTCCAAAATAATTCAAGGGGAAAAAAGTTCCTTTTACTATTCTTGTAACTTTTGTAAGCTTTGGACTTTTTTCAAAATTAAAACAACAGAAAAAGGTTAGATTGGAACCTGAATGTGGAGAGTTTGGAATGTCAGGATTAGCCTTTCATATCTGCGGGCTCTGCATCCACAGATTCAACCAACCTTGGGTCGAAAATATGAAAAATAAAATGTTGTGTTGTTGACATATACTGTATAGTTAAGCCTATGATGGTTGCATCTGTACTGAACGTGTACAGACTTTTCCCTTTCTAAATAATACAGTATAACAACTATTTACATAGCATGTACATTGTATTAAGTGTTATAAGAAATCTAAAGATTTAAAGTATACAGAGAATGCATAGGATATATGCAAATACTGTGCCATTTTAATAAAGGACTTGAGCATCCTCAGATTTTGGTATCGGGGTGGAGGGCTGGTGGAACTAACCTCCCCTTGGATACTGAGGGATGACTGTAATTTGATGAAACATTACTGCTTTAATATAAATGCTTATTCTGTAAATAAGTAGCACTATTAACTCCATAAATTACCGAGAATTCTTGTGATTTTTTGTTTTGCTATCATGTATTTGTGTTCATGGTAACTTGTAATGATGATTAGGTAAATAACCTGACTTCTTCATACACAGAGTATATAAAATAATTTACATACATTTAAAAATATCTTTTTCTTAAATCAAATGTAATACATATTTATTGTAGAAAATCGAAATATAGATGAACTAAAAGACAATAACATTTTTATACTGTTGCCAAAGATAAATCACTCTTGACTCCTCAGCATTTAAAAATATGGAAACTAAAAATCAGAGACTGATTAACTTGATCCAGCATCCCTCACTAAGTGGTGAAGCACGTATCGGAACTCAAATCTGTTTGACTGTAAATCCACCACTTCTTCCATTTTGATCATCTGCCTCTTCAATTGTACAGCAAGATATCTGCTAGGTATTTCCTGATTGGCCAAGAGGATAAATGATTCCTTACTGACACATGAACATGTTGTGTTTTCTAAACGCTAGTTTGCCAGTCAATTGGAACATGTACATCTTTCCCAATAAATATGGTGTTAGATGTAATTGTAGTAGTATGCAAACTGGCCTACAAGAAAGTGACACAATGTAGCTGAACTTAACATCCAGAAAGAGGATTATTGTGGTGTAAGGACAAAGAACAAAAGGAATACCTAGAAGAAAGAGTCCTTTTATGCCTCACAGAGTCAGGCATACATACATACCTATTTCCTCAGTATAATTAATCTTTCCATTCTTTCCCTCTTCATGCCTGCAAACCCCCTTTCTCCTTCCAGAGTCCCTTTCCTCCAATTTCCATATGTCCAGTGCTATTATGCTGATTTAGTCTTCAGCTATAAGGTTCTTACTTAGAGTGCTCCATCCACTTACTGTCATTTTTCTCCAGTTAGCAGACTTCAGTATACTGACTCAGCTACAATTAGGAGAAAACAATCTGATTAAACTCATTCACATTAATGAATAGTGGTAGTGTGATACAGTGCAAGGAACCTAGGATTTGGAATTAGGACCTGTATCTTAGCTATTTACTCAACTTTAGTTGTGTGACCTTGGGTAATTTAGTTGATCTCAGTGATTCTCAATCATCTCATTTATAAAATGGGAGTAATAACACTTATCAGGGTAGGGCGAGTGTCAAATATTTGAGATAATGTGTAGTAAATGTGGGTTGTGATATGTATAACATACATGTACTAGGCATCATTGATGAGTGACTTGCCATTTTTATATAATTAGTTGCATTTTGAAAAGTTTCTTGGTCACCCAAATTAAACTCATATAATTGCCAGGGTATTAGTTGTTGCTTAGTTTTGAAATAGTGGTTTCAGAGAGTGGGAAAACATAGTTTCACTGGGAGTCACTTAGTTAACCAGACAGACATAAATTGGGTTATGTTATCAAGGTTGCCTTCCCAAAGCTGTTTCTGATTCTCTTCCTCCCTTTGAATTCAGTTGGTCTCTAAAGCTATCCCCCATGCCCAAATAGTCAATCAAGTATCATCCTCTCCTCCTTGGTAGTTGAGGATAGGAGAGCAGGGATTTTCTCAAGCTTTAGTGCCCATAATAATCTTTTGGTGATCTCGCCAAAATGCAAGTTCAGATCATTTGGGATAGGACCGGAGGTTCTGATTTTTTACAATCATGCTCAGGCCTCTAGTATGAGTATTACATTTTGAGTGAGGTTAAAACATGGATGATGTTTTTCTGTATGTTTCATTTCTAAAAGTATATGTAACATAGAATGGCTCATATTGTCACTATAAATACCTTTTAAAATTTCATATTTCCTCCATTTAGTACAGACTATTTTGTATCTGAGTAAAGCTTGGACCTCACTAGTTGTCCCAAGGTGATAATGAAGGTAACCAATACTCAAGTAAAGTGGTTTCAGAGGAGCCACTACAGGGAAAATGTAGCTGATGGTGCTGAGTGTTTTCATTTTTAAAATTTTGTCAACCCCTCTTACTAATAGTAAATTAAATTTGAAATTTAAAATAAAAATAACTACTGAATCTGTCCAAATTCATTACATTTTCTTCATATTGCAGATTATACATGTTAAAATCACTGGTATTGAATAGCCAATATATTTCATTATAATAAATTAAGATTTTTGTCTTAGTAAACCTGCTAGTTAACAAGTCCTATTTATTTCTATGATATAAAAAGGATTTAAATCTATACCATAGAACTATAAAGAAATGAATATTGGATTTACTCAAGGTAGAAACACCAAGACACAAGGGGGCACTGTCTTACCATAATCTGATCGAATTTAACAGCTTTTTATTTACTGTGAACGTTGCTCCCAAAATTCTGTCTTCTCTGGTTATAATGAAAGCTTAAACACTATATGTTCCTCTAAAGTCGTATGTAATAGTTTAACTAATCTTTCAGAGTTCACAAATCAAATGTGCTGTTAGTAAAATTCAGGGACTTTTGATTGTATTTGGCATGAGCTTGAGAAGAGTGGATTATTTGAAGATTGTAGATGGTGTAACACATTTAGTTGTTAATGTTTAGATCTGTGGTGGGGGCAGGGGGATCACTGTAAAAACAGTTCGGTTGCTTTGGAGAAATATAGTGCCTCTGTTCTGCAGAAAGAGTTGGGATAAAGATTGAACTGTTATAAGATGCAGCTGCATTTGCCATCAAATACCAAGTTAGTTCTGATGAATGTTTTGTTTTTATTGTCATGGAAACTTGGAGCCAGAGAATGGATATTCTATTCATCTGGGAAAATAGCAGTTCCTTGCATAAAACATAAGGACCTTCCAAAGCAGTTCCTAAAATAGATATAGGCTGAATATAATCCAAAAAAGTTAAGGAAGTAAGTGTGGAATAAATGCAATCATTTCTGGATCACTTCTATTCTCAATACTAAGAATGTACCTATATATTCCGTTATTAAGCTTACTGCTGCTAGAAAGTTGAAGTCCAGTGAGCATGGTATTTAACAACATGATAGTTACCTAACTTTTTAGGAGCTGTCTTTGTACTTCCACCTTGATCTTAAGATACCTGTTGGGACCTCTAAATTTTGAATAATTGAATAATAGGATATGCTTCTGATCCCTGAATAGTTTTTTTTTAATTCATGCTACTTATCTGATGTAATCCTCCATTCAGAATGTTTTAAAGCATTTTATATTAGGGAAGGAAAAGCACTTTACTCAAAATAAGAAACTCTTACTGAAATACCAAATAAGATTTTTGTATGGTCTGGAAAAAAAGAGAATATAAAAATTTAAAAACCATAAAGTTGCAAGTAAATCTTTATACATATTTTAAAAAGTCGTGAATGGAACACACATTATAAGAACAGAAAATGCAAAAGAATTTTGGTTTCAATTAGAGCAAGTGAGAGACAGTAAAATAAAAATTATGAGAAATGATAGTAAAATGTAAATAAAGTAATGATACAAATTAAAGGAGAGTTTCTTTATATTGTGAAATGGGGAAAGTTGTGAGTTATGATGGTTTTACCAGACGTTACAACCTAACTTACATTACTACTGCAAAGGAAACAAGGCAAATATTTATGACTTCATAAAATATGATAGAGAAGGAATAGCTAAAGTGGACTATTTTAGATAGGATAGTCAGAGAAGGCTCTTCTGAGGAAATGACATTTGCGCAGAGACCTGAAAGTTCTGGCAGAAGAACATTTCATGCAGAGAGAGGTCCAGCAGCCTTCAGTGGGATTGAACTTGGAATGTTTAAGAAACAAAAACAAGTTTATGAACAAGGTTTAAAAAACAACGATGTTCAAATGGGCATTAAAGCAAAATGATTACCTAGAACATGACCAGTTTTCTTACATGAGACAGGTCCAGGATTAGAGAGTTTAAATCAAAGTTTAGGTTGTCAGGATATAGGAATCTCTCAGAGGAAGAACAGGATTGTTTCAAAATAAAAAATTTAAGTGTGAGTTATAACTATTTATACTTTTTTTTTTTTTTTTTTAATTGCAGGGAGGGGAACAGCGCTGGGGAATTGGGGCAGTGTCACTGGCCCTCATATGTGGGATCCGAACC